>NC_090286.1:6955000-7140000 GCF_037392515.1 Haliotis asinina | reverse complement strand
GGTGAGTTTAGTTTTACTCCGCCTTCAGCAGTATTCCAACAATATCACAGCGGGGGACACCAGAAAAAATAGATCTAAAACATTACGCAAATGTGGGAACCGAACCCGGGTGACGAGCGAACGCTTTAACCACCAGGCTACCCCGTCGGTCTGTTATTGAATGTTTAATTGGCAGTTCAGTCAAAACGTAGAATCATAACCTTCCTTTAATTTTGGTTTGCAAATCAGTATGAATAACTACAACTATTTTCATATATTTTCGTGGTGGTGTTGCTTGGAAATTTTGTTTACTTGAAAGTAGACTCAGATCGTGTTACGGTCTCATTCGCTCCATGTTAATTATGCTTAACCAGGGATATTCTACATCATATAGAATTGTATATCTGACATTGCAAACTGCTTTACCGCACGGTACGCGTGTCATTAACTCTCCGTAATGATTACGAGATCATTACGTGTTGACACTTATTTCAATGTGGCGTGCATGTTTTAATGCAGAAATTAGTCATAGCAGATATTCATTTCCTTGTTCTGGCGAATAGAAACAAACCACTTGACGTTTTGTTGTCTACGGGAAGTTGTTCAGATGAAGTTTGATATACGCCTTGGGCTGACACTGATAGCAAAAACAAGGAAACAGTTGGCGTGCATTGCGAAACATTTCATCTTTGTGTTTTTTGTTGATATAAAATAGTTACAACGACTGGATAAGGTTGGGGACAATTTTTATGCGTGCGCCGTCTTCGTTGCAAAAATTAGTGAAAAAAACAAACAAAAAATAATGCATCGTGACAGACTCTGAATCACTCCAAGCCCCGCATTTTGACATTTGCATACTGCACGCAGATATTGCGTAAGAAAATGATTTATATAGTTATCTTGATTTGGAGTATGGTAATTATGAATATTTCAATTTTTCCACCATTTGGCATGCAATATAACTAAGAAATACTTAGGTTACCTTAATTGTTCACCGACTAGAAGTATTTTGTATTTGCAAGCTTCAATTCTTGATCTCTGTCTTCGGAGCATGTCGATCCCACGAACACCTACCAGCTGATGACAAGCGCATATGTAAACAATGCTCTGACCTTTGACCTTAGTGGGCGGTTCATTGTAGTTTCGTATTCATGGGTCTAATGCTTTCATAGTTAGTTCAAGTAATTGAATGTTCTAAAGTTCTGTGAATTACAAAATAATGTTTCACGTAAAGAGTGAAAGAGGAACTCGACGTATGTTAGCTTTACACGATACACAATGTTTACCAGCGTGGTTCCCGGGTAAGCTGGTTCCCGGCTCCCTTTACGCGCGCGATGGTTCGCCAAAGCTATATTACGATATGCGAGACGGTGCCCAGCTTAAGTTCTCGGGGATCTGTTGCGCCTCTTCTAACGCTCAGGCTGGCCCGAGCGCACACGCAACCAACCTCGGGAACCAGGCTGGATGGTTGCAAATTTGGCGCGAGATTGTGGAAAATGGAAGTGGAGTTAGAGAATGCGGATGCAGAGATCCGTGGTGACAGGTTTGTATTTGTATCTTTGAGACCAGATACATGTCCGGAAACTATCGATACTTATATGTCTTCAGATAAGCAGTGATTGAATCACTGGTCGATTGAATCGGAAAGATTCAAAAAGTTCCAGGGTTTACATTGATCAGGAAAAGGTAACTCTTTCCACCTTGCTGTCACAATGCCAGTATCACGCATTTTGGCTCACGAATAATATATCTCAGAGGTATAATTTGTCAGCATCATTATACAGCTGATCAATTATTTTGTTTACATTTTGACGTGTAAATGTCCTTGTATATTTATTATGTTGTGTGGATGTATGATCTGTACATATGAGAAACCTATTGTTATTGGAATTAATATTTTTATTAAATGATAAATTAGACTAAAAAAATATAAACATTGTATCGGTTTTAAATATTATCCCAAACTACAGAAATAGAACTCAACACAACATGGAATTAAAGTGCACAATCTAGGGTGGGAGTGGGGTGGGGCTTTCCTAAAATATTATTAAATGACCTACCCTAAAACTCCAGTGAAAACAGATGAAAATATAAAAATGGATGCACCTTCCACCCGACCCTCAAAAGTTGTAGCCACTCCTATTCCATATACTGTATCAGGAACATGATTCTATATTCAGAGTAACAATGCTTGGACATGCATAAGCTACGCACCTTTCAAAATTGTAGTTTGTATTTGTAGTGTAGTATATGTTAACTGATTATGTGTTTGAGAGTATTTGCAAACATATGTGCAATAATTAAGATTAATTGTGAACTGCTCAGCCAATGTATTTATGAATGAATCAATTTGTTAACAAGCTAATAGGTTTTGGGTTTATGAAAATGTGAGGTGGTCATAAAATGTCAATATTCAGCCATGGGATTTAAACCCTTGTCCTGATCCAAAGTCAGACACCTTATCCACATAGCCAAAACATTAACCCTCTGACTAAACTGACGGTATTGTCATCTCAAAGGTACTAATAAGCTGCGTATCTGCGTAAATTATACAAATTGTTTTGTAAAAACCCAATTCCTCTTAAGTCTGTTGCACGCAAGTGTGCTTGAATTTTGGTAAATACTCAATATATATGATCTTACATATGAACACACAACAATGTCAAATCTTAGCCTTGCATCCCAGTGGATAGATAAAGTAACCAAGGTATTCTTAGAAGTTCTATTTTAGCAAATGAAACTGGAAACTTGCCGTGTTTCTTATCGTTTCTCATATATTACAAATCAAATACTGATAAAAAAAACATGTGAACTTACATTTAAAATTTATTATATATTTACAATTAATGGAAATGGCAAACTAGCAAATCTAGTTCGAGTTACATGGGAACAATTCATTTGGTTACTTAAAGTAAAATTAGGATACCCAGTTGAGATGAAGCGAGTACAGAACACAATGACTCAAAAAGTTATCTGTAGCTCTGTCACCTGCTCTGATACACATGCTTCAGTAATGTGGCGTTTATGAGTGTGGATCTTCAAGTAATCAAGTGAGACCTAAAAATTGTTTTCTAAATGCCATGTTTGTTTCTGTGTGCAGATCTCAGGAAGATGTTTTGTCGGTACTGGAATATGCCAAGCTACAGGCATGTGACCTCAGGAGTCGCACTCAGTGTATCCTGTTCTCTAACACACTGGACAACGAACATATCAAACTCTTGGAACTCGATTCCAGCGTCCTGGACTCAATCATGGCAGGAGACAGGTCAGTGAACTGGTTCCACTATTGGTCAGCAGAGATTGAGTGAGTGAAAATACAGGTGTTACGAATGAGTTTACTTTTATACCTCACAGAGCAATATTCCAGCTATATGTCGATGGTCAGTAAATAATTGAGTCTGGACTAGACAATCCAGTGATCAACAGCATGAGCATCTGTCTGTGCAACTGTGATCTGATGACGTGTCAACAAAACCTGCTCACATTAGTTGCCTCTTACGACAAGCATAGTTGCCTTTTGTGGCAAGCATGGATTGCTGAAGACCTTGCCTATCCTGAATCTGAAGGCACCATGATGCTTTGATTACAGTAATGTACATATCTCAGTCAGTATTCATATCACTGCATTTTTGTCAGAATACGAGGGTTGGCTGAAAAGTTCTAAGCCTCACTGTGAAAAAAAGTTACAAAGTCCACGTTTGTAATTTATTTTTCTACATAGTCCCCTTCCAAGTTCACACACTTTTGCCAGCGATGCTGCAAGGCCCGAATCCCGGTCAGGAAGAAATCTTCTTCAGCTACCCTAAAAACATCAGTCACAGCGGAAATGACGTCATCATTACTTGCAAAATGGCGACCGGCGAGTTCCTTTTTCATTTTGGGGAACAGGTGGAAGTCAGAAGGAGCCAAATCAGGTGAATAAGGAGGATGGTCAATGAGTTCAAAGCCACCACCGACATGGCCACCACCGATTTGTGAACAGGCGCATTGTCTTGGTCGAAGAGGACACCTTTAGCGATCATCCCTCGTCATTTGGCTTTGATTGCTTCTCGCAACTGGTTCAGTAGATCAGCATAGTATCTGCCGTTGATAGTTTGACCTTTTTCAAGATAATCAATGAGCAGAATACCCCTGGAATCCCAAAAGACTGATGCCATCACCTTTCCAGCTGAAGGAACAGACTTGGCTTTCTTCGGAGCTGGTGAATCAGGATGCTTCCACTGTTTTGACTGTAGTTTTGTTTCTGGTTGAAAGTGATGTATCCAGGTCTCATCCATGGTTACAAATCGTGCCACAAAATCATCGGGATCTGCTTCAAAACGACGCAAATTGTCAAGGGACGTCTGGAACCTGACACGTTTCTGTTCTGCTGTCAAGAGCTTTGGCACCCATCTTGCAGAAACTTTCGTCATTCCTAATTCTTTGGTGATAATATGCTCAACCCTCTCATGAGAGATGCCCACTACACTAGCAATATGTCGAGTAGTCAATCGTCGATCATCCATCAACATATCGAGCACTCGCGTGATGTTTTCTGAAGTGGTTGCTGTTGAAGGCCTTCCTTAGCGTGGGTCATCATCAAGGCTTTGTCTGCCACGCTTGAATTCTGCAGCCCACTTCTTTACTGTGGAAAATGAAGGAGCATCATCCCTTAGAGTGGAGACCATGTCAGCATGTATCTGTGTTGGGGACATCCCTTTCTTTTGCAAGTACTTGATGACTGCCCTGTATTCAGTTTTGTCCATTTCTGATGATTTCGGAGGGTAGGTTTACCAAAAGAGCTGTAGTTGAGATAAAACTATTAGTACGTTTGTAGTTCTTGTGTCTATGATTCACTAAATGATTGTCCTCATTGGTGGCAAACACCTGTCTCTACCTGGTGGGGAAAAAACACTCAGGCTGAGAACTTTTCAGTCAACCCTCGTAGTATTTTCCAGCCACTGGACAAAAGCATGACCCTACCTGAAAATCATGTTTAATTAATATTTGAAAATGTCTTCTTTAGTCCACAGAGTATGTTATGTAAAACTGTTTTGTCAGGAATAAATAAATAATTTTCTTGTATTGAATAAAAAAGCAATCTGATTTTTAGTCTTTAGGTTTAACCCATATGAGGTTAGGACCTCAGAGTCAGAGTTATCACCCTTGATGATGTGAATGTTGTGCTTTCAGAGTTGTTATTCGTGGTGACAAAGATGACAGCGCTGTGCTATGCACACGAGACAAAACCTATGAGGTGAAGGAAGCTGAAACGTCCAACTCGTTGTTGATACTCCCAAACCTGCAGCACGGTCCAGACCTGCCGACAGATGCTCCCCATGAAGTCCAGTACAGAGAGGTAGGATAGATCCCGTTAACGATTTAAGAATCGAGACTGACATGTCACTCAATGCAATACACAAAAGTTGTTATCTATGAAGCAGGGATGAATATTTGCTGCAGAATTTTGCTAATTTGGTCTCTCTGGCATCATTGTTGTGTATTTTCTCAACCAGAAATAGCTAAGTCCTCTGGCTCATTTTCCTCTTTTTAACTCGTACCCATTCTCATTCCTGATCAAGTCCTACATTTTTTATTTTCTCACCAACTTCTAGAATGGTGATAAGAAACAGATCAGGGTCTTATTGGATTGAAAATGTCCAAATCCTATACACATGTAAAATGTGCATTGTTAGGGCAGAGAGTATAGATGCTGGATTGATTGATTGATCAAAAAATAATTGAAGCATATAATTTATGTTTCTATGAAATGATCTCACTGGTTTTAGAATCCGTATCAGATTCATGAGTGACAGAGCTTCTCTGCTATATTAACTGTAAGGATGTTACATCATTGTGGTCAAATGGAAGTAGTGTGGTGAAACGGCCTAAAATCAGATAGTGTCAATCCAGAATTGATGCCATCTGATTTTTCTGAACAACCAATCAGAATCCAGTATTTTCTTGAGTCATGGTAGAATAACTCTTAAACTGCCTCTCTGTACGTGTCATGTCATTGTCATTCACAATACACAATTTATGAGTCTCATTGTATTATATAGCTTACCTTTCTCACTAGCAGTTCTCTTTCCTTATTTATCACTCTGATAACTAGGGACCCTGACTCTCCTCTTTGGAGAGACCATATATATTCTCCACAAAAAAACCAAAAAAACCAAACAAAACAAAAAAAACAAAAAAAAACAAAAAAAAAACAACTCCAAGTTTTATAATACACTTATCTCTTTATTCATCTAGGATGCAGCATTTGTATAACTTTCAATACAATGTTGTCACAACAAGGTTCCTCTACACTGACAACACATCCTTAAATTGTTGGAAAGAAATAATCCGACAAGAATGTTTCACAAACTTTAACATGTTTTTGTAATGATTCTAAAACATTAGAATTGACACATTCTCAAACATGAGACTGACATATTCAGCTTTCCGTTAAGAAGAGTGAATCAATCAGTGGCCGGAAACACTCTGTGATGTGAGAAACAACACCGCCATCAAATATCTCTATATAAAGACGCACACACCCACAGTATCTTTGTCTGATGAATACAAACCTGTATGAAATGCGTCACCTAGGTGCACGCCACTCAGTTCTTGTGTAATCCTCGTCATTGTCATTTTACCCTCATTATAAGACAGCTTTATAGTTGTCATGCAAAGCAAGGGGCTTGCACCAGTAGCTACCCACAAGACTGTCCCAGAATCATTCTCTTTCTTCTCACATATGAGGGTGAACTTGTTTTGCTTTTGATGGATGAGAGAGACCTGGAGAAAAGTGCACTCAGTGTTGAATCAAGAGAGAGAAGTGCATACAATGAGATACGATGCATATATAAATACACAATTCATAATAAAATTTCCAATACTCTTCCTAATCGAGGATGAAGTGGAAGCAATGTGTTAATTTTCTGTTTCATTAAAAAACTAACCAACCTCTATCAATACTGAATATTTTGAAACTCAGGAGACATGCTTTGTCTTGTGAAATTGTTTACTGCACTGTGATGGAATGTGTATAAATGTTCACACTTTCTTGTGTTATTTTAAATTCAAGGTTATTTCTGTGCTGGACAAGTATTTTGAGTTGCGTCCATGCAAGCCGAGGCTGCGGAAGTTGAAGTCGTTGCTGCAGGAGAACCAGTACAGCGGGCGTGAGTGTGAAGAGGATGAACAACACCAGGGCAGGAAGGTCTGTCTGTAGGGGAAGGTGTTTTGCGTGGGTGTTTAGGGGAAGTGAAATGAGGAACGATGTTACACTGTTGCGGATCTGGAAACTCTCAGGTAGTGAGTGTAGTTTTACACTGCTTTTATCAATATTCCAGCAATTTACTGACGGAAAGAAATAAAAGATCACATGAAGGACAAGTGTTCCTTTATTTTTTCCAAGGCTTTTCACAAGTTTTGTACTGCATAGCTTGTGAAGGAAACAGGAAAAAAATATCGGGACACATGTGCATTCATGTGATCCCTTATTTGTTTCCCTCAGTATATCATTTGCTGGAGCACCAGAAATGAGCTTTCTACCCCAAACAGATAGAGAACAGTCTGTTTTCTGTGGGGATAATTATCAGCCTTTGTGGGTTGGTGACAAATATTCGATGATTAGGGTGAAATATTTGATAATTGGGGTTGGGGAAGAGAGTCAGTGACTTTGGGTCTGAAGATTCTGGATAAATGAGAGCATGCATACATACAAATATATTGATGTGCACATTAAATTGATGATGATGATGGTGATGATGATGATGATGATGATGATGATGATGATGGTGATGATTGCAGTATACCTACAGTGAGCTGCTTGATATGGTGCAAGCAAGTGAAGAGGAGGTGCAAGCAGCTCTGACGTCCTACAAGGCATGCCTCATTGATGGTCAGTCTGTATCTTGTGACATTATGCTAACTGACCTTAAAAAGACCTTTTGACAAAACATCTATGAATACTTTATTGGTACAGTCTGTACCTCATTATGTGTACATACCAGTGATGTCTTCATGATGTGTGAGTTAACGATGTTGCTAGGATACTGGAGGATGTTGGACTTTGACTTCCTGATGCAAGTGCTGAACCACATCCTGCAGCTATGTGAGGAGCACGACTGGCTGATGACCGGGGTCAACATGACCGAGTGTTGTGACACACTACAAGACCTCTACCCCAGGTATTAGACATAACTTCACCCACACTGTGGAAACTAAGGACTGCCAGCTGTCTGTAGTGCCATGAAACTAGGGACTGCCAGCTGTCTGTAGTACCATGAAACTAGGGACTGCCAGCTGTCTATAGTGCCACGAAACTAGGGACTGACAGATGTCTATAGTGCCATGAAACTAGGGACTGACAGCTGTCTATAGTGCCATGAAACTAGGTGCTCCTAGCTGTCTATAGCGCCATGAAATTAGCTACTGATAGTTTTCTATAGTGCCGTGAAACTAGGTACTGATAGCTCTCTATAGTGTCATGAAACTAGGTGCTCCTAGCTGTCTATAGTGACATGAAACTAGGTACTGATAACTTTCTATAGTGCCATGAAACTAGGGACTGATAACATTCTATAGTGCCATGAAACTAGGGACTGCCAGCTGTCTATAGTGCCATGAAACTAGGGACTGACAGATGTCTATAGTGCCATGAAACTAGGGACTGACAGCTGTCTATAGTGCCATGAAACCAGGTGCTCCTAGCTGTCTATAGTGCCATGAAATTAGCTACTGATAGTTTTCTATAGTGCCATGAAACTAGGTACTGATAGCTCTCTATAGTGTCATGAAACTAGGTGCTCCTAGCTGTCTATAGTGACATGAAACTAGGTACTGATAACTTTCTATAGTGCCATGAAACTAGGGACTGATAACATTCTATAGTGCCATGAAACTAGGGACTGATAACATTCTATAGTGCCATGAAACTAGGGACTGCCAGCTGTCTATAGTGCCATGAAACTAGGGACTGACAGATGTCTATAGTGCCATGAAACTAGGGACTGACAGCTGTCTATAGTGCCATGAAACTAGGTGCTCCTAGCTGTCTATAGTGCCATGAAATTAGCTACTGATAGTTTTCTATAGTGCCGTGAAACTAGGTACTGATAGCTCTCTATAGTGTCATGAAACTAGGTGCTCCTAGCTGTCTATAGTGACATGAAACTAGGTACTGATAACTTTCTATAGTGCCATGAAACTAGGGACTGATAACATTCTATAGTGCCATGAAACTAGGGACTGATAACTTTCTATAGTGCCATGAAACTAGGGACTGACAGCTGTCTATAGTGCTATGAAATTAGGTGCTCCTAGCTGTTTATAGTGCCATGAAACTAGGTGCTCCTAGCTGTCTATAGTGACATGAAACTAGGGACTGATAACTTTCTCTAGTGCCATGAAACTAGGTAATGTCAAATGATCAAATGATCCACGACCTGACAAATGACCCCAATTTGCATACTTGCGAACGCCCCACAGAACGATCCACTTGAAACAAGAGGGAGACAGGTTGTCCGATAAATATCGAAAAGTTCATTTTCCCTGTGTGTTTCACGCATGAATTGTTATGGCACACTCGATTTGGGAACAGGTACAGTCCCAACGAACTGAATCAACACAATATACTGAGCAAATATGCTTAGGACCACCGATCCATTTCACGAAGCAAGTGACATTTTCCTGGGTTTGTTTTTTTTTAACAAAATTGTTGAATATCTAAAATGCTTGTCAATGCCCTAATCATCTATTTGTCTTCGTCTTGACTAAAGGTTAGCGTGGAATATCAGTATCATATGCCTGAAATTGCAGTCTTATCATTTAAAGGAATATGCAGTGTTGATTTCATGTCACGGTTAGCATGTATTGCACGTGCATAATCGTCAAGCTACCTGTAGCAGCCAACTGTACTCACCCAATTCGTTGTACCGCCTCTCTTGTCACATATGCGTTTAGTGTGCAGGATCATCTAATATGTGTCTAGCAGTAGATACTGTTGGCTGTCTATAATACCATGAAACTAAGTACTTTTGCCTGTCTATAGTGCCATGAAAGTAAATATTTCTACAGTGTTCCCGTTGATTTTGATTATTACTGTCGGCTTTCTGTAGTGACATGAAACTGGACTACTGACGACACTCTATAGTGTCACAGCTGCTGTATGTCCTCTCTCTGTACATATTAACTGTGTAACATTTTTTGTTGCAGGCAAGTGGTGGAACATGTTGTCAAATGTTACTCAGACCCCAAGACCCCCCAGGGGGAGAACTGGGGTGAGTATGTCTCAAGACCTGTGTCAGTGTTCTGGGGAGTGGTCTGAAGGTCATGTGTCAGTGTTCTGGGGAGTGGTCTGAAGGTTGTGTGTCAGTGGTCTGAGTAGTGGTCTGAAGGTTGTGTGTCAGTGTTCTGGGGAGTGGTGTGAAGGTCGTGTGTCAGTGTTCTGGGGAGTGGTGTGAAGATTGTGTGTCAGTGTTCCGGGGAGTGGTATGAAGGTCGTGTGCAAGTGGTCTGAACAGGGGAGAACAGGAGTGAGTATGTCTCAAGACCTGTGTCAGTGTTCTGGGGAGTGGTCTGAAGATCATGTGTCAGTGTCCTGGGGAGTGGTCTGAAGGTCGTGTGCCAGTGGTCTGGGGAGTGGTCTGAAGGTTGTGTGTCAGTGTTCTGGGGAGTGGTGTGAAGGTCGTGTGTCAGTGTTCTGGGGAGTGGTCTGAAGGTCGTGTGTCAATGTTCTGAAGATTGGCCTGAAGGTCATGTTCTGGGGAGTGGTCTGAAGGTCGTGCGTCAATGTTATGAGGATTATTCAGTGTTCTGAAGTTCTTTTTGAACCGGGTTTCTCATCAGTATTAATATGTACAGCTGTTCTTATTGTCTTAAAGCTCTGTATAGCTGTACATACGTTGGTACCAAACTGTGCATCAAAATCACGGTTTTATCATGGAAATATATATCACATTACACAACAATATTCTTGCAGTTCTGAAAATGTATATGTACATCATTTGGCTTGAAACACAAAGCTAAACCTATCTTCTTCTTCAGACCCAGTTTATGTGTTGAATGAAGACAAAATCTGCAGGTTTTTTGCTGAGTTGACACTGAGGAATTCTGGGAAGGTTGGTTGATTTAAAGATATATAGTGAGTGAGTGAGGGTGGTCTTACACCAACTTTAGCAATATTTTCGCAATCTTATGTCAGGGACACCAGAAATAGGTTTCACACATTGCACCTAAGTGGGGAATTGTATCGTGTCTTAAATGTTCTTAAGAGAACACTTACACTAATGGAGATATATAGCAACTACAGTGTACATACGTTCACCATTGAAGAATCTTCCCTCATTACAATTAAATCAAATGTATAGTCCAATGCGATACCTTACTACAGGAAGGATGTGTGGGTTCATAAACCAGGTGCATGCTAGCTTTTTTAGATAATTCCAATTTGAGGATTGTCATTGTATGGCAAAGCCATCATGAATCGCTGATCACAATATCTCAATCATATTTGTGAGATAAGCACTCCATGATAGCATGCTGGTTCTCAACTCTTTATTCTAAGTAAAATGACTAGGTCGTTTTGAACCCCTGGTAGGTAGATAAGGATTGTGCTTTATGTCTTTGTTGCCTTGGTTACAGTTCCATTATGATGAGTTCCTGCAAGTTTGGCAGCAGTGTGTTCCTGCAGGCATGAATACAAGCCTGTACCAGATAGAGGTGAGATCTGGCTTGTTAACATACCAGTTTTTACCAGATAGAGGTGAGATATGGCTTGTTAGCATACAAGTCTGTACCAGATAGAGGTGAGATATACAATCAGGTCTTGTGAATCCGACCCCCATTTATCCAACTTTCGGCTTTATCTGACAATTTTGTTGGTAACAAATTGGATGAAGAAGTTCAGTCTCATTAATCCAATAATCCCACGTTCCGACTCTGACAGCCGCAATTAACAAGTGACTGTTGTAATCACTTAGTGGTTAGTCTAGTATTCTGAGATTGAGATCAGTTACCCATGAATACACTGCCATGTATCACTCGAAATATTATATGTTACGAGCAGTGAGAATTATGAACGCAAATTCTGTGATGAAGATTGTGTATACCTGCAGTAAAACAGGAAGTCAAGTCTATTTATGGCTTGCCATGGGAGCAGCCTTTTTGTCATCCTTTGCTTAGACCCTTATTTAATTGCATGCACTGATGAAGGTTTAGTAAATGTTTACTGAAAATAGGAAATGCTTTTGAAAACAATGAATACTCCTTAAGAATATTGACACATGAACGAAACAAGCAGTTTAATTGGGTGACAAGTCGCCTGTCAACAAAATGTCTCCTTCCCCTCACATGCTCGCTTCAAGAAAACATTTAGTATTTTGGAAAGGCTCAGTTCATGTCAAATTATGTAGATACGTAGATAAATTTTATGGATATTTGTTACATCTAGTCTTAAATTTATAGCAGTTCTATTCTGGTTTCTGCATCGAAGTTGACACCTCGATCTTGAGTTCTGCTTTCTAGTTGTCTACGTATCATTTAACTGTAAAGATGTGATCTAACTTTGATATGATTTGATTTGATTGTCCTGTTTTTGACCATTAACGTGATCTGCACTCAGAATTCAATAATCCAACATTCTTGTTAATCCGAGAATTTTCTGACAACGGAAAATGTCAGATTAACTAGACTTGACTGTAGCTTGTAAGCATACCAGTTTGTACTAGACAGAGGTGAGATATGGCTTGTTACCACACCGGTCAGTGGCAACTGGAGTTGTCATGTGGTTTCTTAGCACAATTCAGGGGTTCAAAAATATTTTGAAAAGCCATTTGCCACAGGGCAAGTGACTTCAAGGAAGTGACTTGTCCTGACTAATTTTCCATTTGCCCTGATTTTATGACACAATGTGTGATGTTAATGTTAGCTTTAATAGATTCATTATGAGCAGATATGAAATGAAATCCAAGATTATATGCAGTTTGAAAAAAGTAAGTGAAACTTACTAGTCCATGGACAAGTGTGATAGCATTATTTGATTGTCCGAAAAGAAAACTGACTTGTCCCGGATGTCAGGCGATGGGATTTTTGAACCCCTGAAAATTCCACAAAATTTCCATAAACATCTGCAGCCTTTCTCTCATGGCATTCTTGTAGGGCATGGCTTTGGTGGATGAGGACAGCATTCCGCCAGTTATCTGGTACTTCACAGCAGAGGACCTTCCAGAGGACACCGCCGAGAGGTCAGTTCCATCTATTGTTGACCGTTGGGCAGCCATGATTTACCCAGTCTAGGTAAATGTAGCCCTAGTGTTATTCTTTACACTCCTACACTGGATCTTACAAACCTAAGAGGTCGCGTCTTGCAACCTTTGAGTGACCTACGACTGTCCAATGAAATTTCGAGACGGCAAAATGGATTTAACCAATCAGACAACAGCTACTGTTTAGGTTTTGGTGGGACTTACAAAGTACACTGGTTACTGACAATGATCTCTCAGCAAGCGAAAATCTGCATATAACATTGATTTTTGTCCTGCAGTGTCTACGCTTTTTTTTAATATTGACAAAATCTTTATTTTATTTTCAGTAACTGTTTATTCTCTGTTGTAGCATGCTCCATGTGCATTGTCCGGAAGTGATCGTAGGGAAAATAGCATTCAGAATTGTTTGGGCACAAAAACTTTGCATTGGTAAAAGGTGTGTGTGAATGGCCACTTTCGCGATTAGGTAAGCTGTGCTCTGATTGGTCAGTCTCAAAGGTTGCCTGACATGACCTCCTACTAGGTTTTGTTAGACCCAGTGTAGGAGTGTAACGAATGACACTGGGGCTAAGTTTACTTAGGCTGTGATTTATATCAAGGTGAACCTTGGCCTTCAGCAGGCATCTGGTATTATGTAATGTTATATATTTTTGTGTTTTTTTTTCTTGTTTTTGGCCTTGACATGCACTAAGTTAAGCACTTGTTAAGAGAACAAAATACGCAGATACTTAAATACACAATGTGAAGTGACCATTGATACAACATATATGTTCTTGTATTGTAACCCGTGAAGGTCCCGGGGTAGAATAGGCCTTTAGCAACCCATGCTTGCCATAAAAGGTGACTATGCTTGTCTTAAGAGGCGACTAACGGGATCGGGTGGTCAGACTAGCTGACTTGGTTGACACATGTCATCGGTTCCCCATTGCGCAGATCGATGCTCATGTTGTTGATCACTGGATTGTCTGGTCCAGACTCGATTATTTTCAGACCGTCGCCATATAGCTGGAATATTGCTAAGTGCGACGTAAAACTAAACTCACTCACTCACTCTTGTATTGTAATACATGGATGGGCTGAAAGTGTTTATGGTTCCAATTCTGACTTAAGGTGAGTGAGAGAGTGAGTTTAGTTTTATGCCGCACTCAGCAATTTTCCAGCTATGTGGCAGTCTGTAAATAACCAAGTCTGACAGTCCAGTGATCAACAGCATGAGCATCGATCTGCGCAACTGGGGACCAATGACATGTGTCAACCAAGTCCGAGTCTGACCACCTGATCCTGTTAGTCACCTCTTACAACAGCATAGTAGGCTGTTGTGGCAAGTATGGATTGCTGAACACTTACCCTGAACACTTACTCTGAACACTTACCCTGAACACTTACCCTGAACACTTAAGTATCTTATATCAATTAGGATAAGTATAGAATCTCGATCACTGGATTTTCTAGTCCAGAGTTGATTATTTACAGACCACGGCCATATAGCTGTGATAATGCCAAGTGTGGCGTTAAACAAAAGACAAACTTAAGACATTGAGTTTAAGGTTCCTTGGATTTCCTAAAAGTTTAGTTTAAGGTTAGCTGTTATTCTGTGGTAATGAGATATGAATCATATCATTGCTAGTGATCTGTGTACATACACCCTGTATATGTTGTGGCCTTCTAGTTTGCTTAATCCCCGCTGGGTATACAGCAGTTCAAACGTTTTATATTTTTGTTTAAAGTCTTTTAAACTGTTAATTCCATTTAATTCCAAAAAGTATTTCCTGGCCAATATTTCCACATCACTATAGCTGTAATACATCATGTCAATTGTTTTATAGTAGGGGACAGAAAGACTTACCCAGACACATCCCATTCATGGACACTCTATACCGTTCAGGCGAACACACATTGAAATCGACATTTTCCTGTGGCAACCCGCACAGATTTTGCACGTGGTTGTTTCACGTCGGTTCTTGACTTGGATGAGAACAGTCACACCTTGGTGACTGCCTCCTTTGTAACTTTCATCGATAATTGAATGAATTTGAAGACAACGTTAAATATTTTGTGTCTGGTTAGTAGTAAATATTTTGAGAAATTTGGAATGTGACGTTTGTCATCTTTGGACACATTCTTGGAGCTTCATGTTTGGAGACAGATCTAGTGTCATAATTGGATACACCATTATTTCTGTAAATATATTTGTACACATTGGGGGATTATGTATTCTTGAGAATGAAACTGCACCAAAAAAAATAAAGAACAAGAGAAAAAAGAATTTAGTAAAAAATAATAATATTGATATGAACAAATTGGATGATCTTAGTGTTTTCAGAGTAATATATTCCAGACATCAAGTTCATATGATCTATGGAGCTTTCATTAGTTTGAATAGGACTACATAAATGATTTCCATTCTAAAACCAAATGCTCTGTTCCAGGTTTGAATACTTGTTCCAGACAAGGAAGAAATGGACAAGAGAGGAGATAACTCCGTACATTAAGTGAGTACGGCCACCAGGTGGCAGTAGTGTAACCATGGATAGGATGGGTTTTAGCATCAAGTAAACAAATATACCCTCACAGATTCAATGGTCTCATCTTAACAAGATCTTGCTGAATAGATATGAAACTCAGATAATGAGTTCAGTTCACCAGTTGTAAAATTTCTTTAATGCACCTGGTCATCAAAATGGTTGTATATTCCAGGGACTTGACTACAAACAAAGTTGATGTGGGAGCCCTACTTACCAAATATGCACGGGCATCATTACAGAATGGCATAAAAGTTTACAGTTCCAGGAAAACGTCGGCTTGAAAGGATCACAGCCTCAGTGGGTGCCATTCATACCTTTTGTCAGGCATGTCTAACGTCCACAGAGACTTGGCATTCACAGTGTGGAAAGATCATTCAGATTTCGGGGCTGGACATTTGGAGTTCTGGGAAAAGGATTCTTTGTGTTGTTTGACGCTGTACTCAGCGATATTCCAGCTATATGGCGGCGGTCTGTAAATAATCAAGTCTGGACCAGACAATCCAGTGATCAACAGTATGAGTATCGATTTATGGGATACAATGATGTGTCAACCGAGTCAGAGAGCCTTACAATCCGATGTAGGCAGGCGCCTCTCACTTGATAGGCATTGGTTGCTGAAGACCAATTCTGGAACAAGAAACATGCACCAGATACAGTGATCAGTATGTGTCCTCTTCATGCAGAATGCTTTTTAAGTTTGTCAAGATGGTACTGTTTCCAGTCAACCCCAGGGTGGTAGGGTAGCCAAGTGGTTAAAGTGTTGGTTTGTCACGCCAAAGGCCCCTGGTTTGATTCCCATGTGTGAAGCCTATTTCTGGTGTTTTCCTGCCATGATATTGCTGGAATGTTGCTAAAAGTGATATGAAACCATACTCACTCACTCCAGTCAAGTCCACGACAGAAAATGTTATCTCCCTTGATCTGGTGTTGGTGTGTCCGTGAATATAAGGAGTCACATCCTTTCGATTCGGCCAGTGCTGACCCTGATGGCAGCATCCTGGTACACACATCTTTCAGACTGAAAAATCAGGGGCAATAAAGTGATGTCATTAGAGAAAGTGAATATGTGGAAGATTAGATTCAAATCAACTGGGTAGATTAATAAGATGCCACAGGGTTGTTTTTGTTGAAATCTTTTTCGCTCTCAGAGTCAAAGTATCAATAGATAAGTCAGCCTGGGAAGGAACTGGTCAGAGGACTTGAATGTTGGTAAATGTGAGACATATTAAACGGAAGGAATAGTGACCTCATTGCAGTAACTTTTGTATCAGACACCTTCAATTTTATTGCTTTGGGCAGATTTGATCAATTACCAACATATTTATTTTTAGTAGGGGTGAAAGGGTACACCACACTACATTACGTATAGTGGTACGAGAGCTTTGGTCCAGTTTGGGATACGAGACATGATCATAATGCAGAACATTTACACAAACCAAACATTACATTGTCTAATAACAAACGAAAACAATTTAATCATTATCCTTTGTTATTTTGGATGAACAAATGTCATTTTATGACTAGGTAGATATGACCGCATGAAAACCGAATATACCCAAATTTGGGAAGGCAAGAAGGCAAAATACTGTGGTATTAGTTGTGGTATCCCTTATACCATTTAACCCCGGATATCTAAGGAAATGTGAGATCCTGTTCTTTGAAGTTGAAAATGTTTACTGAAATGAAATTGCACAGATTAACTTCTGACTGTAAATAAATGTGCAGAATATTGAGTGTTGTTGGTGCTTGATTTACACGCCTTGTGATTACAGTGTTCGCTTTTCATGTCGAAAGTTTGATTCCCCAAATGGGTACAAACAGTTGAGCCCATTTCTGGTGGCCCCCACTGTTGTATAGGTGGAATGTTGCTAAAAGCTGCGGAAATCCATACTCACTCTCAGTATTTAGATAAAAGAGGATACATATTGTTACCATGCCTGATTGTATTTGTGAAACAAGGATGGAAGTGGATACCTTGTATGTTGTATCTGCATGTTGTATCTGAGTGAGTGAGTTTAGTTTTACGCCACACTCGTCAATATTCCAGCTATATGGTGGCGGTCTGTAAATAATCAAGCCTGGACCAGACAATCCAGTGATCTGGTGACTGTGGCATTAGACTGTCTAATTTGTAATTAATTGTTTAAATTACTTTGTATAAATTTGTAAAGTTGATAAATTTTAAAATACAATCGTTTGTTGGTTTCAGGCATAGTTCCCATACGGAATGTTACCAGGGTAACTGTTAACTTCACCTTAAAAAACGTTTATCAGTGAGTGAGTGAGTTTAGTTTTACGCCGCACCCAGCAATATTCCAGCTATATGGCGGCGGTCTGTAAATAATCGAGTCTGCACCAGGCAATCCAGTGATCAACAACATGAGCATTGATCTGCGCAATTGGGAACCGATGTGTCAACCAAGTCAGCAGTCTGGCCACCTGATCCCGTTAGTCACCTCTTATGACAAGCATAGTCGCTTTTTATGGCAAGCATGGGTTGCTGAAGGTCCATTCTACCCTGGGACCTTCACGGGTTGCATGGGGTATCTTTGTTGATGTGAACTGTGGCATCCTAGTTGGTTAGCACCATGAAGTTGGCATTTCTTTACTCTATCAGAAACAGCCATGTAATGTGCACTGACAAGCTGAAGCTGTTGGCGATTATGGAACAGAATGTTAACCCAGTTTCATATCCATGTCAAGTCTACAATGTCTCAGTACAACCTGTGAGATTTCAATATTGCTCTGGGCCAAGATTTTTATTTTCGAAGCTCTTTTATGTTTAAGTTGGTCATAAGAGCGATACATTAACATTAACTTACGATCTTAGCGCTTTCATAGCTTTGAAAATATATGCCCATGGCGTCAGTTGGATTTTAGTTTTATATTTTGAAGATTATTTTGAAGGTAACCCTTTTGTTGGGCTAAATGTCTTGGCTGTGATAGGATAAGAGAGAAGAGACTGGCAGATGACAACATGATGTCGCTTCAGTGGTTAATGAGTTCAACCTACATATTTGAATGGACATATTATACCCTGCATACATGAGGATGATACAGGGATATGTTCACACACTGCCTAATCATCACTGAAATAGTAGGGTGTGATGGGTAGCCTAGTGGTTAAAGTGTTGGCTCATCATGCTGAAGAACTGCGTTTGATTCCCCACATGGGTAAAACGTGTGAAGCCCATGTCTGGTGCCCCCACAGTTATGGCAGTTATATTGCTAAAAGCAGCCTAGAACTAAACGCACTCACTGAACCAGTTTTACGCCTACGCCTACGTTTCGTTTCTTTCACATTGTGTACTGAATTCCATTTGTTATTTCCCTTCATTCCCAAGTGTATAAACTTCATGACATTTAAAATTGCGATTCAGGTTACAGGAATAAAAAGTAAACATATCTAATTAACACATCACGAAACATTCAGCAACGCTCCTTCTTATGGATGTCATTGCCTATTTTACCTTGACCCAAGCATCGTGTTTTATGTCACGGCGCCGTTCACAACATAGAAGCCCATCAGTGGAACGCACTGTGACTGAGCTTCACCAGCGTCATATCTGAGGTTGGTTTGTTGCCTCATTCAGCAATATTCCAGCTATATGTCTGTAAATAATCGATCTGCATAACTGGAATTGGTAACTGATGACGTGTCAACCAAGCCAGACCACCGGATCCCCGAAGGCCATTTTTTACCCTAGACCTTCACAAAGCAGAAACTAAAAGCTTAGAGTGGTTTCATCTATTTAACGTACTTATAAAGAGGGATTATGGCAAGACAATACAGACGAAATCAAATGTGTTGGCAGGCTGGTTAGGTTAGTGGTTGATTGGTGTTTTACGCCGCACTGATGAGGGATTCCTACATGTTACTGCTAATGCTTATGTCACTGCTTTCCAGACTGAGTGAACTCTGATCCCTGGAATCATTCCGTATGGGAACTATGCGTGAAACCGATAAACGATAGCATTTTAAAATTTATCAACTTTACACATTTATACAAAGTAATTTATACAATTAATTACAAATTAGACACTCTAATGCGACAGTCATGGTTATGACAATATAGACAAATGTTGATATTCTCCTCATCGCAAATTTCCCGAAATAGGCTGTGCATCCGGACATGTGAGTTTAGCGTGACGTCACTTTTAGCAATATTCCAGCAGTATCACAGAAGATCCAGAAATGGGCTTCACGCATTGTGTCCATGTGGGGAATCGAACCCGGACCTTGGGGTTTGCTTTGGCTGAGTATCCAGTAAGAATGACGGTGGGATTCTTGTAACTCGCGATGTAACATGAGATAACAGGCAAGAGTTTACTCCCTTTATGTACCCAAGGATTCTATTCCAGACCTTAGGACTTAAAATTGGGACTTTTCTCAATTGATTGAGATTGAGCTTCGTTATCCCCAATTTAAGACCAGTGTATAAAGCAGCGTCTGCCCAGCGGCCCGCTGCTTAAAGGGGCACTGATGCGGAGCGAATAATGCTTCTCGCCAACAGTCTAATTACGAAAGCAGACCGCAAATTGGTCAGCGCCCACTCCTTCGACCGTGACGGACAAAGGAACTGGGCTCCTGTCCATATTAGCAAAATTTCTTCACTTAAACAGTCAGGAGGCCGGATGCCCATCACATGCCATTTGTTTAAAAATATCCATGGTATTCCTTGTCTGATCGTAACCATATATCCCAGCAGTGTAGTTCTTTTCGGATGCTTGGATGGTATACTTACTGATCCAATTTGATCCTATTTCTGTGTTTTTAACCTCGATATTTAATCATGTTACATGAAAATATGATGTCTACAGGCACGTAGCAAGCCATTTGTTTCAGTACGGAAGATTGCAAAGCTGTATATTTAGGTAGTTTTGAGTGTTGGTTGAGCTGTGATAGCAAATAGCATAGGTAAAATTTGGTAGCTATGGTAGCTACAATGGTTTATTATTTATGATAATAAAACACACAGTTGATTTATTTGAATTTTACCAAAGTACACAGCAAATGCCTGTGTGTATTCCTTATGTAACGAAATTCCGTTGGTATCCTCAAAACAGTTTCGGCCCACAAGTGTTTTCAGGCTGCATGCGACCAGGGATACTCTATAACAGGGATTGGTCACTCGCTAGCTTTCCTTACCATTTGTACTAATTAACGTGTGCCTCGTCATGCCCCACTGCACACGTCGACTTGGTTTGTTCTCAGCGCAAATCGGCTGCGTTTAACAGTATTTCAACCAGTTTACTGTCGGAAACTATCGGCATCTCCCGGAGTAATACTCGGTAAATTGGAGTAGGCTCCCCTGAATGTTGTCACAACAAGCTGGTTATACTTCCTGTCGCCGAATGATGCATGTGTGGATTAATGAGAGGACTTGAGAATGTGTTTACACATTGCCTTGTTCAAAGACTCTCTGTTTATGTGACAATTTTGATACAGCGTTCGAAACGATCGCCAGCCCAGAGGCCCAGCGTCGGTTGTTAATGTATCAGGCCAACAGTTTCAGTTATCTGCAGGCCCATGTGGTCTTCTGTCAATTAGATCTCATTTCTTTTCAACTAGCATCGTGCCCATAATTTGTATTAATGTTCAGGAATTATCCTTGATCCCTCATGTTAGGATAACTTCCAGTTTCACTTCATAGTATTATATATTCAGTGCCGCATAGGAATGTCAGCAGTCTATAACTAATTGTAAACTTCTCTGTGCTCCATACACTTCACTAATGGATTTTGTAGGGACTGTGAAACTCTCTACAATGAAGACTATTTTGTTTTTATTGGTTTGATTCCAACAAAATGGGTATGCAGACTTTAAAGACTGCAAGTGGCAGCAAGCCCTGATGGCCAAATGGCAAACTAAAGGTTATTATGTTATTATATGTATTTGAAATGACCTGTTACACAATTAAAATGTCTCATTATGTTTCAGTGGTTTTCTGTTTGTGTGGAATGCTTAGGCTGCATAAAAATATGTTTCTCAGGCACATTCTTTTCAAAAGTGACGAGTAAGACTTTGATTTTTAATTTTTGATAGAATAAATGTGACGAGGGAGGAACACATTTTTATTTCTTTTTCCTTCAGGAATACAGTTTGGAAAGTTAAGCACATGTTAATGAGTTGTAGATTCAGTCACTCTCATTCTTACAGACACTCAGTATATAATGGACAAATGGACGGTCGTGGCAAAGTCGAAATTATTTTTCTTAAGAGAGCAGTTAATGAAGATGACCAGATGTCTTCCTGCATGTGCGCAATTGCATGGATACTGACAGAATGTCAACTGACACAGTCACTCCCCCCTAAAAAAACAGAAAGTTTAAAACCATCACAAAGCGTTAAAAAGTCCTTTGCAGTTTTGTCAAATATCAACAATAGTTTCAGAACTAAAACATTCAAGCATCAAAGGCATCCATGGCAGATTAGAACAGATCAGATATGTCATACCTCACACTTTCACCAGATAGAATATTCCCCTCAATACTTAGAGGTGTATTTGAAAGAAATGAATTTTAGGACGACTAAACACATTCAAACATTGGCTTGTAGTAATGAGTGATCAGATCAGATCAACGATATGTCATATTTTTCACACACATGAAATACTTGTGAATGTATACACCCTACCAATTATTTTTTTAATTCATAAAATCATCACTATTACTTCCAAACACCTCTCACCAGATGGAACTTTTTTCCCTAACAGAAATTAAAGGTGTGTGTGAAAGAAGTTTTTTGAGCAATAACTAGAAACACTCAAAAAATGCTGTGTAGTATTTCAATGGCGGATCAGAACAGATCAGCGAGATTTCACACACCTCAAATAAATCCTAACAATATGTTTAGATTATCAAATTATAAATATTACCTGCAAACACCTTTCGGGTCATTGTATATTCCCCTCATAAATATTTAAGGTGCATGTGAAAGAGGTTTTGGAGCAATAACTAGAAACACTCAAAGTTATACTATTTCAATGGCGGATCAGAACAGATCCGCGAGATGGCACATTTTTCAACACCTCAAAAACACCCTACCGATTTTTTTTAAATTATAAAATTAGCACTATTACTTCCAAACACCTTTCACTAGATGGTATGTTCCCCTAATGGAAATTAAAGGTGTATGTGAATGAAGTTTTTGAAGCTGAAACAAAAGCACTCAAACAACGCCGTGCAATATTTCAATGGCGGATCGGATCAGGTCGGCGAGATGGCACATATTTCACACACCTCAAGTACGTCCTAACAATTTATTTTAGATTATGAAACTATCACTATTACCAGCAAACACCTTTCGCCTGATGGTAAATTCCCCTCATAAAAATTAAAGGTGTATGTGAAAGACGGTGTTGAGCAATATCTAGACACACTTCAAACAACGGCGTGTAGTATTTCAATGGCGCATCAGATCAGATCGGCGATCTGCCACATTTTTCACACCCCCCAATTAAACCCCAACATGTTTTTAAGTCACAAAACTATCACTATTGCTTGCAGATACCTTTCAACTAAAGGTATAATTTCCTGCTAAAACATAAAGGAATGTGTGAAAGAAGCTTTTATTGACGAAACTCAGTCTATCTTCGCTGTGTACCGATAATTGAAGCCAGAGAGTTACAAGATGCCGACTTGAAACTTTACTACAAACATATTTTCTTATACTGACACTAATTACAAATATGTGACTAGAACTGAAGTAACAGAACAGGTGACTTATGTTCTACGTGTAGGATCCGAGTTGTCACAACACTCAGCGAATGTAATCAGCTGTTGAAAATGAACCGAGTTCAATCTTTAATACTAAGCTGCCGCCGTATTGTCTCCACTGGTCACGTGACAAAGCGAGACATACGTTCAGCGGTTTTTCGAGGAGTTTCCACTCCCCTCTCTATATAGGCTCCCTGATGCGACACAGAGATTACATCTTCCTTGCTGTAACTCGCGTTTGATGGTGTAAACCTACACGTGTTATTTGTCATCATTCTCTTGATGGTCAATTCATGAATTTATAACAGGTATAATTAGTAGCAACACCACTTCGGTTACTCAACAAAGGTTCCCATTTGGCATTTCTCCTGTCTGGAGTAAATACTCAACATTATAAATTAAGGTCTGTAATGGCAAATGTATTGTATGTTATGTAATATGTGCATGTACACTGATTGATTAATTACTTTTGTTCTTCTAGCGGATTTGTCAAAAGGCAGTGTGTGTAGATGACTACACCCTGTCGTAAAGTGTGAGTGCAAAAACAACATCCTCCCTTCAAAGAATTAACCACCCTTGCGTTGATTGATTGATTGCTCAATATTGGTCAACTAAATTACTTAGAATAGTGGACATCATACAATTAGTTGCCAGGTGTGCTATCTTGGGAGACCAATGAGAGGTTTATCTAGTTTTCACCAACGAAAGACGTGAAACGATGTGTTACTTTTTCGCAAATGAGACTGTTGTAAGACAAGTCTTTGAATGTCATTTAGAAGTGAAAATACATAAGAATGAAGATTTTTATGGATATCAACTTCTTTATGAGAGAACACAACGTTTCGGAGTTAATGCTTACTCCTTCATCAGGTGATTGAGAAAGGGATACAGAGGTGTATTTATATGTACAGGTAAAACAATAACAAAGTAACAAGTGGAATGAGTTAACGAAAGCTAGTATAAACAAGCACTGATGGGAAGCCGATAGTTAAGATAACAATGATGGAAGCCAATGGTAATGCATTACAGTTGATTGGATATGTTTACATAACATGATTGGGGATAAGGATGGAAGCCAATGGTGATACATTACGCATGATAGGATGATGTACATAACACACGATAGGGGGTGAGCATGTTTACATGAGGGTTGGTGATGTACAAACACAAGTATGTACTCGGGTAGATAGGCTATACATGAATTACATAGATAGAATGTACACAGGTAGATGAGATTAATGTGAATGTCTTTCTGAGGTGGTCACGCCTCATCAAGACCAAAGCCAGCATCGATGTCACCTTCTCCAGTGGCAAGACCATCAAGACCTACCTAAAAGCCAACGGTAAAGGACCCAGCTGTGAACACCCTAACCCGAGAGGATGCATCTACCAGATCCCTTGCAACTGTGGCGACCTATACATTGGAGAAACGCTGAGACCAATCAACACCAGAATGAAGGAACATCAGACCTCAGTCAGGAAACTCGACCAGAAATCGGCCATCTCTGAACACATTCTCAAGAACCCTGAACACTCAATTCGATGGGAGGACACTAGGATACTATCTACCAACAACAACAACTGGCGCCAAAGGAAACTGCAAGAGGCCATCGAGATCCGGAGACAGAAACCAGCCATCAAACGCGACCAAGGAGTGTACCTACCAAGTGCCTGGGACTTATTGATAAATTAATCTCATCTACCTGTGTACATTCTATCTATGTAATTCATGTATAGCCTATCTACCCGAGTACATACTTGTGTTTGTACATCACCAACCCTCATGTAAACATGCTCACCCCCTATCGTGTGTTATGTACATCATCCTATCATGCGTAATGTATCACCATTGGCTTCCATCCTTATCCCCAATCATGTTATGTAAACATATCCAATCAACTGTAATGCATTACCATTGGCTTCCATCATTGTTATCTTAACTATCGGCTTCCCATCAGTGCTTGTTTATACTAGCTTTCGTTAACTCATTCCACTTGTTACTTTGTTATTGTTTTACCTGTACATATAAATACACCTCTGTATCCCTTTCTCAATCACCTGATGAAGGAGTAAGCATTAACTCCGAAACGTTGTGTTCTCTCATAAAGAAGTTGATATCCATAAAAATCTTCATTCTTATGTTGTAAGACACGCGACACAGAGCAGGATTATTTACCAGCTGCAGATGAATGGAATACGATTTCTTTTACGTGGATATTGATGGATACATTCCTGAACAAGGTAGTAGCCTGACACTGTTGCTATAAAATTAGTCTGTTTTACGTTCATTATTTGCATTTTGTTTTAATTTATTTGTTGTAGCATTCAGCAGAATCTGTATGACAGAAAACACACACTAGATCGCGTATGTGTGTGAAATAGGATCCACATTGGCAATCTATACAATGTATAAATGTTGCTGTTATGTTAGAAATTGACTATGAGTATAAGCAAATCGTGTGTTCTTTTATTAATTTTCAGAATCATACAAATATGACAATAAACTAATTAGGGTTATGAGACAAAATATAGAGACGTACATTGGCTTCGTTATTTTTCCGTCCTAATAGTTTTTTACCATTTCTACCACTGGCAGATGATTAACCTTCAAAGTGTTTCATTTGTTTTCATAATACATTTGTAATGAAGTACAATTGACTTCACCTCAGTTGATCTGTCTATAATTAAACTATCAATTGCGCTTACGGACTGCGCAGCAGAGGTCACGAACCAGTCACGAATTCTGGGATATCATCCGGGTACTCACGGGAGAAAAACAATAACAAAAGTTTACACCAGTCCACGGAAAATGCTCCGCATCAGTGCCCCTTTAATAGTTACATGGCGGGCTTACAACTTAATTTTATAGCCAGCCCTGTGGCCCAATGCAATTTCCATGGGTATATATTTGACTATGTCATTGATATAGTTTACAGTTGTGGTAGCTACACGTCTGTGTGTATAGTTCATGATCAACCAAACCGTAACTTCCACAGTTCAGCCTACCCATTTATCTAACACTAACGTGATTGATCTAGAGAATGCTTTCAGTGACAAAGTTGTTTTTGTTACATTTGCTGTTGGACATGTTTACTTTTCACAAGGACAGTTACAAATCCCCCGCATATGCTTATTGCGGAAAAAACATGTAGAGACCATTCTTGCCAAAGATACTGACACTTCTGACTTTGCCTCTTTTTCTGATTCAGATGGCAGTGACACTAAATGAATCAACAATGACCACAAAGTTATGCTTTGCAAATTTTGCTTTTGCATATGTTTAATTTTACCTCACTACAAGTAATTCATTTCTTACATAATTTTAACACCTTATCTCTGTTTCCTGTTTTGATTCTTTGCTGGTTACATGTTAACAGGGCCAGCACTATTTTGTAGTTATCAGCCCAGTGGGCTTCCTGTTTTTTTAGGAGTTTCAAACACTGTTAAGACACAATATAATCCAAAGTCTTTTAAGAATTTAGACAAAATGTGGGCTTCAGACACTTTGACGATCCCGCAGCCAGATCTTTTTATGATGGTCTGTGCATCACTGCGCATGCGTATGGGACAACTACAGAACCCTGTACCGAATGCTTTATGTACAATGCAGTACTTCTGGAACATAGGTATGAGACAATCTTGCGCTAAACCTTTCGGTCAAGTTACCATGATTTTGTCCGTCCGAGTCATGTATCAATAAGCAGTGCGGTTGTAAGTTTATCATGCAGACCCACGAAAGCCAACACAAGGTTAAAAATTGTGCAGATTTCCACAGCTTAACTTCAGAAGAAAGTCTATGGGCTCCTTTTGGGTGCAAAGTGGGATGAGGGGCTCGTAAATGAGAGAACTTGTATGTTTTACGCAGTGTGCGAAATAGCCACGGATCAGCGAGCCAGTGAAAATCCAGTCGGGCATTAAATCTCTACAGTCAATATACCACTCTCTCCGATTTCTTAAGTAATGTTATAGTGTCTACTTCAGGACAGTCACGTCCAAATATGTCTACAGACCAAAAACTATGTAGCCAGGCTATATGATGTTTAGGTATTATTATTCAATCTGCAATCTTGATCTTTATCACTACCGCAGAGTACATTGTTTTGTCAGCTACCTTCTTTGTCACTTCCATTAATTACTGTGTATGACGTTATGGCCTTTATTGGTCTTCCCCCTTGGCTGTGTCTGTCATCACATCAACTGTAGAAGGAAGTGCTACTGTTTCTCTATCTGTCCATTGTTGAATCTTTGCCTGTCTATTGTTGTTAAAAACTATATATATGTATGCTCACATCTGTACTGTACGTGAGATGTGAGTGTGGAGACAGACATTCCGACTGTCTTTGTTGGGACGACCTCGAGCAGGATTATGCCGCTCGCAGGAAAGGCCCTGGGGTTGAGCTAGAAGTCCGCTCACCTCATTCATGTATACTTGTTTGTCATGTCTTGTGAAACCAACTAAAGAAGTTTGAACTAAACTATGCCTTCGTCTTCATCAACGTATTCTTTTGTCTTCGTCAACGTAATGTTCATCAAAATCATGAGCTAATTCTCCAGTCATCCTATCCATGAGCCGATCCCCAGTCGACGCACCAACCATATATGAACGCGTTTACAGTAAATACACACTTATAAATCATGATATAACTTCACTTATAAGACCATGACGTGATAAAAGTGTTCATATCAGTAGCTTAGTGAACTCCGTGTCTACATTAATATTTCAAACAAGGGAATTGTTGTGTGGGCTAGCAGAGACTATTATGGTCTCCGGGGCTAGTAACTCTCAGGCATAAATAGACCGACAGACTTGCAAAATTTGGAATTTATTTCGCACACCGTTTGTAGGTAAGTTTTGTGTTTAGAAGTGTACGTAATTTCAGAACCGAATTACTTGGTGAAAAAATATTAGTCGGTGTACAATCACGATCATTCGTGGATAATCGCGTTTGATGTTATTCATGTTGATCCTGTGATCATATTCTGTAGATGTTTACAGATAATGGTATAGGTGAGTGAGTATATATTTACGAAATATAGAAATATCACGATAAGGAGCATTAAAAATGGCTTCACGAACTGTTCACATGGGAATCGAGCCCGGATTTTCGTCATGACGAGCGAACACTTTATCCACTGGGTACACCACTGGTCACAGTAATTATATCGAGTAGGTGGTGAACAATATTTACGCTTCGTTTCGGTCTTCAAGAAGAAAGATATCAGAATAACGAAAAACAAACAAGCAAATACATAAACAGATAACAAGAGAAGTGGCTAGTGTCCAAAGAGGCCCAATGAGGCTATACATTTGGCAGTGAACAGCATCAGCTTAAGAGGACCCCTGTAGCCATGACCGTTGACATTGGCACCATGCCAGTGCCAGTCCTAACACGTCAGTTCTGTAAACAAGGCTTATAAGGGTCACCCGACAAAGGAACTCGTCAATCGAATTCCCAATGTGATTAATCATTCATAAAACGAAGTTGTACTTAAAGCAGGGCCGTATGCCTTCCGTGACTAGCGACCAGCTCGAGACCATTATCTATGCATGCATTCTGATTGCCTCGCTCTGGGTACCGCCAGTCCAGCGGTGTGCAAATTAGCCATGTTCGAAGTGTTTTGCAAGAATTCTTAATGCCTTTCGCTGCTATAAAAATCATAAATAAAAAATAGTTAATTAAAGACCGGTTCAAGCAAATTTCAGAGACGTTAATGAATGTGCCCTGGTTCCAAATATCTCCTCACCCCTCACCTTGGGTGAAACGCCCATCAATCAGTAATGGAAGGGACTCTGTGAAATAGTGTTCTCGCGCTCCGTAGACATCGAATCCCGCGAAGAGGCGAGCCCTACAACCAGCAGCTACCCTGTGTGGAGTAGAAATAACAACGCCTCTATGATAAGCATTCGTGAATGGTTAATTGGGAACTGACAGTCAGTAGGGTATGGTTGGAGCAGCTGATGTTACCGGTGAGGTGAGTGAATTATAGCTGAAACTGGCATATACCTATCCCACATTATATTGCAGCACATGTCAAGTTAATATTTTCATATTATAATCCTATTAATCCTAGAATGAGACACCTGTAAGCATATCTACAATTTTAGAAGTGTATTTTTCTGATGAAAAGTTTTTGACTTTCTTCATTCAGAATCAGGGCTGGGACGGGTCCAAATGTTACCCACCCCTATTACCCTGCCCTACCCTACCCGAATACCCGTTATGCTCATTCCTGACGTCAATTTTTTAAGGGGTGGTAATATACTTATATATTCTTCTGAGCATGAAACGAACCCAGCACTCTTTGATTGTCATTTGTGTATCAATGTTTTAAAGACAGACAACTATCGGTGTTGTGATATGAATGAAATATTAATTACCGTATCTATTTAAAGTTTTTCAGTTCTGTTCACAAACGGCCTTTCCCTAAAATCTTTCCAAGAAGGACAATCTTCATATGGCTCTAATAACCTGAACCCTTCGGGTTTTTTACGATCAGGTGATGAAACATTAAGTTGAAATGTCCTATTCTGCCGCACTACGATCTTTGCCTTTCTTGGCTCTAATGAGTTAAAGGCTCTATGGAACAAAGACAGGGTAGGTCTCATCACTCAGAGCACAGTTGAGGACAACCGGCCTTGTTCATGGCGTCCCAACCATTGCCGCGTTCCTGTCTTCAAGCCACATGCTTCTCACTAGGAGCGTGTTAGTCTGTTGTCAACGGTCAGTAAATATCGAGTCTGCACCAGACCATCCAGTGATCAGCATCATGAGCATCAATCTACGCAATTGTGATACGATGACATGTGTCAACCAAGCCAGCGACTCTGACCACCTGATCCCGTTAGTCGCCTCTTACTTATGAGTTGCTATCAAGGATCTTGACAGGTCTCCTCTATCGGAGACACACGTTCATGTGGTGAATATGCGTACTCCTGTATTGAAGTCTTATGTTCTTGTGCTGGATAGACATGTACCTGTTTGCAGCTACAATTTTCTGTCTTGTATGGACATTCCTGTTTGGAAGCTACACGTTCCTGTCGTGGGTACGCATGTTCAGGTTTTGAAGCTATATGTTCCAATCGTGAGTAGGCATGTTCCTGTTTTGAAGCTATATGTTCCTGTGGTGTATGGAAGCTAGGTGTTCTTGACTTGAAGCCGTATGCTCCTGACTTTGGCTCACAGTCAAGATTTCCCTCTTAGAGCCCTGTTCTCTTAATCTGAAAGCAAGATCTATCTTTCAAAGCCATATGTTCCTGTTTTGAAGCCATGCATTTCTTGGTGTGAGGCATATGTTAATTTCTGGAAACCATATGCCTGGCTTAGATAATATGTTCTTAGCATGCTAGTCATATGTTCCAGACAAATGTTCCAAGTCTGCATCGCTGCGAATAGCTACAAACTTGCTGGTGCGGCAGGAAACAACTTTCGCTCACTCCTAGTCTAGAGCCATATAAATTTCCGACTTAAAGCAACTTTTATACAAACGTTTCCTTATTTATTTTGCAGCACCATCTTTTTGTTTATCAACTTATTTACAGTCATTATTTAGAGTCTAAGTTGCAAGACAATATCTCTATCACATTTCAGTAGGACCTTATGCTGACAGTGCCATCAGATCATCAATCGCATTTTTCACTTTCGGCCTTTGTTGCTACAACGATCCTAACAGGTGTTCGTCGCGTGTTAATTCCCAGAATCGTTCACCTTGCGCAGTATCAACACCGAAGTACCTATCAAATATTGAAATGCAATTTTGCTTGTCTATCGTCAAGCCGTGTTTGTACTGGTTCGTGTGATCACTGAATTGTAAATAACTTCATATACATTACAGATGGTTCGTAAAGGCCAGAGTGATTGTAGAACTGAACGTAGGAACTGGTCAATGAATTATTGCAAGCCAGGGATAGTATATTGCGAACTGTGTACGCATAAATGAATAGTTTGGGATCAAAAGAACAATGTCGCACAACTGGAAGGTCATACAGCATTGCTGACACGTGTCCTAATTGTCTTTGGTACCATAATTTGTTTCAGAGTTTGATGGGTGCCAGAAAGCTATGTTATTCCAGAATCGTCCGTTTCTATGTTCGCCATGCCTACAATAGTAAACAGTAAGGGTCTGTCATCCACATGACTTCGGGGTTCTCTCCCACATCAAACAGACATGTCCTTATGTAACGATGGAACACTGTCGTTCTGTGAGCAGACACGACGCAACCCCATGTCTGTGTTCGAGAGGATGTCAAACCTAATTACTTCATTCGACCTAACCTTCCTCCCAATTCAGAATGAGCGAGTGGTTTCTATGTTGCACCCAGTCTGTGCGACGGCTGCTCAGTGAGTGCAATGTGCAATAAAACTTGGCCAATGTATTTGACGGGTCACCCTTGCTCCTGTTAACATGTTCCTGAACAACAACGTTGTCCTCATCACGTACCGAGCCCAGTCACAGGTTGCCTCTGGCGATCATTCTAGAACCTCGTGTAGGGACTCCATTCGGTGTATAGGTGTTTCAGCACTTGGATCGTTTTAAAAATCACATATTTTGATACCCATATTTACATTATATTGCTGATATTATTGTTTACTGACAGCCGCGCATGACATTGGTCTGTCCTTATTTGTCAGGACAGATTCAGTAGACGTGTAAGACTAAACAACGTGATCTTACTTAGCTTGGCGCCGTCGACCTATAGGATTATGATGTAAACGCTCTCTTAATAAACCCCGAGACATTGTGTCCCGTACGAAAGTCAGTAATAAGCTGTTTTGTACGCATTAATCCCTTTAGGCAACTGTTTAATGGGATAATCCAATAAGTGATATGTGTTACATAGATTATTATTGCCCTTGTCACGTGTGATGTGAGTAGTTTGAGGTAATGTCATATGAGTATTTGCAGGTGAGGAGCTGAGAGGTTTTCTATTGCTAGAGATGGATTGACGGCGCGTCAACGAGAAACTCCACTGAAGGTCTAAGAAACTGGTCTCACTGTTTGTCTGGAGTTGAAATACTGATTAAAAGGTCTTACATTGTCTTGTCACATCTGGAAAAGTTGAACGGAGAGGACATTGAACATATTAACCTTAAACATCCAGGTTAGAAATCCTGGATGAACGTCATCAACAGGTACATAACTTGAGGATCTGAACGCCCAGGGGAGAATCTCCACGTTAAGGAAGAAAGTTTGTCAGAATGGGCAGCGGGGCATCGACTGAGGGCAAGGGCCCGGAAGCCAGGAAAAGACGCTACAAGAATGCTGTGCTTGTGATCGGATCCTTCTCTAAGCACACGAACCAGGCGAGGAAGCAACAGAAGCGACTTGAGCTCATTATGCACATCGAGAGGATAAAGATGGAGAACAATGCAGACTACGAGGAGGCTGTCAGGGGCAACGCAGACCCTCATAGGTTCCGGCAGAGATCCGCGACTTCTCGGAAAGACACTGACATCCCAGATAGCTTTGTACCGGATACAGACAAGCCCACGTGGGAAGCGGTAAGTAATGAGTGAGTGAGTTTAGTTTTACGACGCACTCAGCAATATTCCAGCTATAGGGCGGGTCTGTAAATAATCAAATCTGGACCAGACAATCCAGTGATCAAGAGCTTGAGCATCGATTTGCGCAAATGGGAACCAATGATATTTGTCATCCGAGCCTGACCACCCGATCCCGTTACATGTAGTTGACTCTTACCACAAGCATAGTGGCCTTTTGGGTTTGCTGAAGATCTGTTCTATACCGGATCTTTACGGTTTGCAAGCGGGGAATAGATTTGCTGGTATGTATGACAAAATGTCTGATTTTGACAAATTGTGTCCTCCTTACGACTGAAAGGGCCGTTTTGGTAATTTAGTGGTTGAAAAGTTGGGTTATCACTCCGGGCTGATAAATGACACACGAACGAAACCTGACACTGAAATCCAGTGATAATAACACAACAAGAACACTGTATCAGAGACAATAGGTAGGTGGTTAGGTACAGTTGTCTAGTACAGTGGTTTAGTACAGTTGTCTAGTGCAGTGGTTTAGTACAGTTGTCTAGTACAGTGGTTTAGTAAAGTAAGTCAAGTACGGTAATGAATACAGTAGTTCAGTACAGCGGTCCGGTACAGTAAACAGTAAAGAATCACCATACCGATTTGGCCAAAAAAGAATGACTATTTCGAGAGTCCGAAATGTAGGCAAATGGCATTGTACAAAAACCGTCACGTCTCGATTCAAGTTTGATCCATTAAATGTACGTCGTTACCACTTACACATTTTTAACAGCAATAAATGTTGTCTTTGTCCCTTGGAGCTCCACTGATGTGCATTAACCCCATCTTAAAGCTGTCATCGTTGCTACTCGTATTATAATATCCATCATTTATAGGTTACGTTCATAGCTTCTCTATTGACTGAGCTCGGAGAGGCCAGCTTGTATTAAACGGGCGATTGAAAGCTCATAGTATGTCATCCAGGTGGTCATTGATTCTATATATGGCAATCATATCTAAATTTGTGGTATCAATATTTCTCTTTGTTGATCTTATCGATTCGTTGTGGAGGCTTAGACTACCATCTTTCATCTGTCTCCAATAACTGATGCTATTGATACAGAGTTTAGCTACAACAATGCTGCCGTACAACAAGAAACAGTTGGGATAAGTGTTGTCACATAGAAATTTCATACCTAAAGCACTGACATCAACAGCTGATACCTGAAGCACTGACATGAACAGCTGACACCTAAAGCACTGACATGAACAGTTTATACGTATTAATGCAATGATATGTTTGGTTGATACGTAAAGCACCGGTATGAATATTTGGTACGTAAAGCTCTATAGCATGAATGGCTGGTCTGTAAAGCACTCATAGCCGCTCGACTTTGATATGTATATGAATCTATGACTGAATGATCTAAATATCTAAGAAAGGTGTGACAGTAAATCGAAACAACATGGCTCGCCTCAGCTCGTTTTCGGTCAGACGTACTGGATCTTCTTCGATCGTTGAAAAAACTGTGATACGCAAGGTACTTGACAGAGGTCAACGGAGTATAAATTGTGCAGTTTTTTCAACGATCAAAGCGACAGAAGCGTTTGTCAGACCGAAAACGAGCCGTTACGAGCCAGGCCGCCACTTTGTTTCGATTTCACACCTTTCTATATCGTATATGTTTAGGTCATACTACCATATATATCAGAGTCGAGCGCCTATGAAAGCACTATAACACGAAACGTCATGCGTAAAGCATTACGACATGAAGAGCTGGTACGTATTAATGCACTGATATGCTTGGCTGATATGTAAAGCACTACATGAACTGCTGATCTGTAAAGCACAATAACATGAATAGCCGATCTGTAAATCACCGATATGAATAGCTGACTTGTGAAGCAGTGGCAAGAATAATGCAGTCATTTTTTTCGGTTAATATGTAAAGCACTGATATGAACAGCTGATCTGTAAACTGCTGATATGAATAGCTGATATATGGTGCACCTTACTCATGAAGTTATCCGCCTCAGAAAAGGTCTTCAATCAGCCTCCTTTGAAGTAAGGAGCAGCTGAAGGGCGGTCAAGCAGGCTGACCTACTGGACACGCGCCCAATCATTCACATGGACATTACAAACCGCTCCGATAAATTCGATACGGCTAAACGGTAGCCTGTAGCCCTACGACTGACATGTACGTGGACTGTACCTGATCTGTGATGTCTTTCATCACGGACCACAGTCGTCACGAACAGTACGGCGGAGATCAACCGAAATGAAACCGGAGAGAGACCGTAAAAGACTTTGCAACGAGTGGACAGAAACGTATTTGAGATCCTGCTGGTTCTACTACCATTTTATTTTGATCCCCTCTAAATTATTTTTCATTCCGTTTTACGATATACTTTCGACCTCTTTCATAACAATTTCAGTTCGAGACACTCATCAGTTCAGTTGGGGTAGTAGTTAATGAATTTACCCGGGTTCGATTACCCATATGGGTACAATGTGTGAAGCCCACTGGTGTCCGCCGCCGTGATATTGCTGGAATATTGCTAAAAGCGACGTAAAACTAAATTCATTATTATTCATCAGCGCGATTCAAACATCATGTCATGATTCACCATACTCGAACTATCGTCGATTCGTGTACATTTATTATCTATACAGTAACTCTTTCAACACGATTTAAACATGAATTATTGATTTTTCAGTACTATTCTGACCCCAAGTGTTGGCTGTGCCGGAAAGTGGCCGATGATGACGCCCATCCATGTCGGGTGTGTACTCGGATTTTTCACCAGGAGTGTCTAGAGCAGTGTGGAGAGTGCCGCAAGGTGGATGCCCTGCTCACAAAGAAGTCAAGAACCAACATCGGCTGGAGTTGCTACATCTGCGTGAGTCTCTGACACAAGCTGCGTGGGTTGGGAGAGTGGGCCATGCTCTCGCCATCACGATAAAACCCAGTTCGAATCCCCATATGGTTACACGTTTTAGAATCATCAGTTGCTTGGGAATAAAAGATACCTCGAGAAATTATGCACAAATTCTGAATGGATACCCATGTATCTTAATGCAAAGAAATATGTTTTTAAACCGGTGACAATTTATAAAGATATGGCTATATTTCGTCATTATCTGTGTCGATACAATTTGGAACTGTTACTTGTCATCTTGAGATTCCATTCGCAATACATTGACAGCTCCTTCAATCGATACGCGCCTATTCGAGAACGCGATAGTAATTTTTACAAGCGATTATTTAATGAAAGGGACATAATTGAAACAGTCTCATATCCTCTGGTCTTGCAAAGGAAGGGTGTTGCGCTTAAGTAAGAGAGAGTGCCAATGCTTGTTTAAAGTAAGGTTTGGGGTAGGGACGCCGGTGTTTCAGTATTGATCGTGTTTGTTTCAGAGTAACCTGAGCGTGTTGCTGAATGATGCGGAACTCGAGGAATTGATTGAATCCTTTGAGAACTACGACAAAGACAAAGGTACGTAGAAACTTTTCTGTTCCGTGGTTTTGTTTTGTGCAGAAAAACACGTATCGGGGTTTTCCGAAAGCAAAGCCAGGGTTTTGTTTTGTGCAGAAAAACACGTATCGGGGTTTTCCGAAAGCAAAGCCAGGGTTTTGTTTTGTGCAGAAAAACACGTATCGGGGTTTTCCGAAAGCAAACCCAGGGCGTCTGCACGGAAAACAGGGCTTTGGACAAATGAAATTTGACACCAGATAGAAGTCTGGCCTTATATTCAGAAACATGGGCTTTTATTCGGAAAGTGGAAATGATATGGACTAAAAATCATATGGCAATAATTTAAGGACATTCTTAATATAATACATGTAGTTACTCTCACGAATATTGCAATGTCTATGCAATGAAACGGAACGCATACAAACTCTACTATAACTCTTGAAAACTTTGAAATGTTTAAAAATTAGTCTCGAGAACTATGGGGTTCAGTCGAGTCAATCCATCGCACAAACGATCATGACAGTCGACACCGCTAAACAACCTAAACAGATATGTTCGTCATGCCAAATATAGGAAGATATAACATGGACAATTTGTATTGTAGAAAGGGGAAGCTACTCTCATTTGACACACTTTGGAATTAAATAGAACCCCATGGGCTTCTATTTGGAACTTTTTTCCGAATAGTAGTCCACGGACTTCTAAATGAGATGGCTTTCGGAAAACCCCGGCACCCTTCATTGACGTCCGTAGTATAAGGCTCCGTTACACAGAACCATCAAAGTCCCAAAAGGACGTATACGATATTCAGCAACGAACACGAAAGACTATGTACCGCATAAAGTCCTCTGCATAGGCGTATGGTTATTGAAACGTTGCAGCATGTTGATAATAACAGAACAGAACTATTTTTCATTAAAATACGTATACGTATAAATTGATGGATACTTAGAGAACGTGTAATGTATTCCATTTAAATATGTTTTTTTATCAACATTGTATATAAATAAACATACATCCTCGATGATATTAACAATTTTACTGTGTAATGTAGATACGAAATTAATAACTGATGGACATTTAATAAAATATTTTGAGATGTACTTGTTTCTGATGTGAGAATATACATCACAGATATAACACATACTATTCGACTTCAGCAACGAAGGTACCATTTAATTTACAACGGACAATGTCTTTGTTTGTATGCAATATTAATGCATCTGCCACTTTCAACTGCTGGTTTATAATTACAAAATTTCGGCTTATATAAGTATAAGTTTTAAATATTGAGGGATATCATCCTTTACCACGCAGATCTTTACACTTACGATTTTATAACTTGAAATCAACAGCTTGGAACATTGGATGTAAGCGGTAGCTTTGAAGCAGGTTACATTGAATGTAAGCAATTGTAATATGGTGATTTTTAATTAACACAAATCAGTCACTAAACGACACGCCTGGGAAGAAATAAACAAACCACAGTTATCTCCCCTAGACTGGTACCACAGGCGGCCGAAGCGTTAATATTGGTTTCTGGAATGTGACAGGTGACCAGATCTGTGGTTGAACATAGCAAGATTTCTATTGGCAGTCCATCACCAGTACGTCGTGTCATAAACTATCGCTCTTTCCATGTAGTAAGTTTATCACGAAACCATGTCAATAGAAATACTTTAAAAGGGGAACATAAGCACTCACGTTTTGCTCAAGCTGGAAAATGTCAACATTCATTCGAGACTCCCGCTTCCATGTGTGCATGCTCAAAATCGAGCTCGCAGATTGTTTTGTTTGATCCAGTTTCAGCGCTTTAAAGTTACCGTTTTACTGTTTCAGTAGTGAGGTATTATGTTAATTTGGCTATTTCCACAATTAATGTAGTCTGTTCAGAGTTGTCCACGTTAATCGTGGACACAGCAAATCTGTGTGTTTCTTCACGTTGGGAACGTTGTCTATGGTAGGCCGGGGCTTGGTCTGAAAAAACAAAAGGAATAAAAGGCGATGATCTGATAACCCATTTCAATTCTCCCCCAGATGGCTACGTGTCATGGGATGAGTTCAGCGAGGCTAAAGGTCACCTTCTGGAGCGGCGTGAGGAACGTCAGGTGACGGAGTTCGACACCCGATTGATGAAGGTGGATTTCCAGGTGGCCGATGTTGACAGTGACGGCAGGCTGGACTGGTGGGAGTTTGTCAACCACGAGGCCAAGAAACTGCTGGCCAAGCGGGACAGGGTACGTTGTGACGTGTCTCGCTAACGCGTATGACTTAATACACTCCTATGACGGGACCTGTGAAGATCAGGGTTAGAATTGGTCTTCAGCAACCCATGCTTGTCGTAAGAGGCAACTAGCGGGATCGGATGCTCAGTCTCGCTGACTTGGTTGACACATCGTGTCCCAACTGTGTAGATCGATGCTCATGCTGTTGATCATTGGATTGTCAGATCCAGACTCGATTATTTACAGGCCGCCGTCAAATAGTTGCAATATTGCTGAGTGCGGCGTAAAACAACAGTGTTTAGTATTCCTTGGTAGCATACGAGACCATCGCAACTAAGATTAAAAGACATTGGTGCTTTATTAATATTCATGTCTATTTTGAAACCTTTCGGGGAAGGATCAGAGTTTCTCTGCTTGAAGAACACCATCCAGCCATTAACAACCAATGCTGATAACAAAGTACTTTTCTACATAACTTAGATTTGGTGGTCATCAGACCAATAAATTATTGCCGAGTATTTCATGGAAACAAACTGGTTTACAGAGGGAGCTGGTGGACTTGCTGACCGAGAAGGAGCTGTTAGTGGCTAAGGCGCTTTTCCGGACGCTGGACAAGAACGGGGATGGAACCGTGACGGAGTTGGAAGCCCGAGAAGCCTTCAGACATTGGTATAGGCACTTCGAGGATGAGGAGATGGAGTAAGTACTTACAGATGTACAGCAGTGAGTGAGTGGGTGAGTGAGTGAGTGAGTGAGTGAGTGAGTGAGTGACTACGACTATATAGGACAACATACATGGTCTCACGTGAGGAATCGAACTTAATATTGCGATTGTCTGATCAGACTCGCGCAATTGCAAACCATCGCCATATAGATGAAATAGCACTGTGATCAAGCACTGTGAACAACAAACAAACACAAATGAGCATTGACGTCCTTGATAAACAGCAAGACGAAAGCTTAACGTGAAACATGCAGCAGGAAATCGACAAGTTATGGATCATCATATCCTATGCTGCCTATATGTGTGGTTCAACAACTAAACAGGCACCCACTGCGGATCAGAAAATCGATAAACGAAACCCCGGGTTCAGTGTCTACGTGCCTGTACAGAACGATGTTAGCGCTAAGGTAACCGTAACTCCCATACACTAACACACACTAACACACACTAAGGTAGTCTTAGCGCTAAAGTTGTTTTTTTTTACAGTGGCACCCTGGATAATAATCTGGGGCTTCGTTTATCTTACCCACAGTATGTTTGAAATTTGCTGAACAAGAAACAAACAAAAATGATTATGGATGCTGTTGAATGTAGTACGGAGGCATGATTTGTCCTGTCTCGACTTTCATTAAAACGCCATAAAACCAGACCCGCCCTATCACTCAGTGTTGCCGTGTTTCGGCACACATCAGCGTACTATTAACGTACTATTAACTTCTATTAGCATAGTATCAACATACATATTTGATGACGCTTGCAATGTCTTTGCGAAATCCTGGGCCCCGTCCCTCAAAACACGGGCCCCGGCCCACAAAATACTATAAGATAAATCTATCTTATAGTGTCGGAGTTACGATCATCTTAGCGTTACGACTGACGTAAATCTGTGTTACAGAATGGCAGTTACGATCATCTCATCGTTACAACCGTCGTAAATCTATGTTGTAGAATGGGAGTTACGATCTTCTCAGCGTTACGAATGACGTAAATCAATGGGAGTTACGATCACCTCAGCGTTACGACATTGGTAAATCTATGGTATAGCATGGGAGTTACGACCATCTCAGCGTTACAACTGTCGTAAATCTATGTTGTGATATGGGAGTTACGATCTTCTCAGCGTTAGGAATGACGTATATCAATGTCATGGTGTGGGAGTTACGATCATCGCAGCTCTGCGATCGCTTTCCCAACGGGGACCTGTTTGTAAGTGTATACTTTCATTTCACCGTCGGTGTAGTAAACCGTAAATGGAATTATCGAGAATTCAATGCATTGTTGGAATTTGTGAATGAGTGTGATAAAGCCAATGTTAGCCTCCAAGAATCTTAGTTAAATGCATTTTGAAAGAAGCAACAATTCCTTTTAACATCAAAGGAGCCAGACGGATCGAAGATCGAACCTGGGAATATTCTAGAGTTTCTACAACTGTGGCTTTAGCATTGCAGGAAGCTCCAGGTGGAAGGGAAAGTAAAGCGATTCAAGGACAGTGAGACCTTGTACCCTTGTCAGTGGGGTTCACAAACATGGTAAACGTTTAAAAACTTCAAATTGGCCATACCTGCCGCATCCCTCTGATAGGCGCGACAGAATACTGTTCAAAGTCGTGTTAAACCCACCTCTCCTTCTGTTGTTTCAGGCGGCGTCTAGGACGGGAGAGTTCGAACCTGGAGTTACACGTTAACCTCAACACCAAGATGATCATGCACGCGGACAGCTGCGACCGAGAGTGAGTCGCGTTACTATGGTAACGTTACCCTGGCAACCATAGTGACGGCTAATCCTCAAAGCTCAGACAATACGTTTTATGGTGTATCGGTAGAATAACACGGACAGGGAACGACTGAGGTTTGACGATTACAAAGCCTGGTTGTTGCTAGTTGTAAGGGTAACGTTACCCTCGTGAGTCACGGTCTCTCCGTCCGAACTGGTTCAGGACATCACAACTTGCATTTTTTTAACCACTAATTTGTTAAATAACAGCGTGCGTTGCTCTTGACTTATTTTGGCGCTAGGTATTGACGACTGTTGTGCTTGTTGTGTGAGCAAGGCGTTTTGTGGATTGGTTGGACAAATTTCAAATGCCGTGTCAACAGTGTGATTTAACGTTCATGATTGACGCAGTTACATAGCGTCCTATTTGCAGGTGTGTGTGTGTGTGTGCGTGCGTGCGTGCGTGCGTGCGTGCGTGCGTGCGTGTGTGTGTGAAAAATCGCTTTCATAAGCTTGCCCACTGAGGTACCCCAAATCAATTCAAGCCTGTAAGTCCGTGTTTGTCCCATTAACAGATAGGGTAACATGCAATCTGTGATCCAAGTATCGACCTCCCGCTCTCTGACGCCTTATGACAGCCGAGTCGGTCAGTGTATGTGTGAACTCTCCGTCGACATGTTGATTGTAGAATCAGTCTAAGGAAACTTATGCTCAGCATCATACGTTACACAGCTATACTGAGACTAGCACATTCTAGTAAGATGTCGCGTCAGCAAACCGTTTCAATTGATCAGTCAGAATACAACTTACCAAAAATTGACATTTTACCTCGAAAACGTTTGTACTCGCACGATTCAGAACGTTTTTATTTCTGTGCAATCCCTTCGGAGTGGTGCTTATGGAACACGCAACAACAACGAATAAACAATCGCTGAAAATAACATTTGTGTCAATTTTCAAGGATGTCAATTTGCTAATGGTAACCATGTCATAAGATCATATATCTTTGTTTTATGCGAATTATCGTCTGTTGAGAGATCAGTGTCATTGACCGGGAAATTTTGTAAGTCCCGCCGAACCCTAAACAGTAGCTATTGTCCGATTGGTTAAATCCGTTCGGCCTTTTCGCATTTGATTGGACGGTCATAGGTCACTCAAAGGTTACCTGACGCGACCTTCTACTTGAGTTTGTTAGGTCTCAGTGTAGCAGTGAAACAAACAACACTGAGCATGAGTGTACTTAAACTGTTATACAACAATAGACGAATGAAACAAGTAGCGCGGTAGCGAGGCATTTCTCATAATGCCTTTAAATGTTTCCATAGTAACAGGCTTTTAACCTTGCAGGGTTCTAACATGGGCATCATTTCTGATGGAACAAGGCCTCTATCTGCTGTGCAACAGACCAAATATCACGTTCAGCAAGTGACATTGTCACGCATGCACATCCGAACATGTACGTGACTGTCCTCTACACGAAGACGTGACACCAACCATCACAGAAGCGACAAACCACCATTATATGTGTCGCTGTCATATCTCACGTGATTGTCCACTCTCCTCGGAAAATACCATATCCGGCGTAAAGCAATATTCACTCACTCATTGCAAACAATGACTTAACTGCCCAACCTCACAGATGTGACAATGACCCTGGCAGACCAGCCCCTGACCGCCACCCCTATCACGTGCTGTCCACCAAACATTGCTGCCTCATTACACATAGACATTCCGGAAGTACAGAAGCGGCATCAGTTCTTTTCACATGTAAGGGGCGGTCGGGGTAGCCTTGTCGTTAAGGCGTTCACCCTCACGTCGAAGACCAGGGTTCTATTCCCCCACTTGTGTACAATGCGTGAAGCCCAACGAAGCTATAAAGACGGACAGGTGTCACGGTGTGTATAACAAAATGCTCGTTACCATCGTTACCATGGAAAAATGGAAAATGTATGCGAGCAGCACATTGAAGTTAACATTCTAAAAATGATGGACTAACATTTCAACCACGTCAGTCCGGTGGCATTCTCTTTTTTCATATCGAGTCATGAATACCTGTTTCTATTTACTATAGTCATGTTGACGACAATCTGTGTATCATATGGTCGTCGTGAAGGCTGGTAATCATAATCGTCATAAGACAAGATGTGTTCCATATTGCCATCGTGAAGGTCGTTAATAATTGTCGTCATGTTGACGAAAACCTGCATTTCATATTGGCCAATGCCGCTTGACCTTTCGCAGAGTTTGTGACCAGTGTGTTCCGTCTACAATCATCACTTCAGTTCACGCGCCAGAATTTTATACTTTACACAAAATTTATATTTGTTAATTCTGTTGTAAAGTTTCCAGAGTTTAAAACTATTTTTCTGGAATATGTATATTACCTTACTCGTTTCATTTTTATAATAAATTTCAATTTATAATCGGTTTCGTCCTTTATTTTTAGAAAACGGCACAAAGCAGCAATATTTTCCTTCAATACAACCAACTGATAATATCGATGTGCAGCTTGTACCATATTATTCTGTACCTCAGTCATACAATACTTATTACCGTAAATACTGTACTACAACGTCTTTGGACATTCGAATGTTGCATGTGATATTTCACAGTACATGTGTATTTGATGTTTTCAAGTACAACTGTTTATTAATGACTTGAAATACTGGAAAGGTGTTATCTAGAAATCAGATCGGAGGTTGTGTTTTTCAGTGTATTGAAATACGGGCACCTTTGACGTAATAAGAGAGCCCTTCTCGCATGCCTGAACATACTGCTGGCGTCTTTTGTGTTAAGAAACTCTCATGATATGGATGTCAGATTCTGTTGGAATTTCAGAATGCATAGAGGTCTGTCATTCAGGAACTGTTATTTCTGGGTCGCAGCTAAGAGCCTTATATTTGCAGCAGGTGCGGTCGAGTGAGGCTTTCACTTTCCTATTTCCTCGAACTGATGCATGCAACATTAGTGAAGGATAATATTCTGGTCACATAATCCGAGGTGACAGAACACTCTGCACCTTTGAAGGAGAACTCGACAAGAAATCAAACAAACCATCCAGCTACTTACATGCGTGGGCAGTACTTACAAGACTGACTTACGACATAAAAGATTGAATTCTAACCCGGATCTCCCATGAGGCTTACCAAAGAAACTTTCCCATTTTTCAGAAAACGCAGAAAAGCCCACATTAGTCGTGGAAATAGTATCATAAACACAATGCCTTGCTTTGTGTGGTGTTATTTGGCATTTATCACCCTCGTATACTTGTGTCTGCACTTGTATAGTTTACTTTCCATTCGTATGAAATGATTGACAGTAATTACTTTGATATATTCTCCTCTACACGTAGCGACTAAAGGTTGCTCGGACATTTGACAGAAGCGTGGATCGTAATGCTCATGCGCAGTAGAGGTCAAAGTTCACTGATGTAAAATTGTTGGAGTTTCCTAGTCTCTCGTTGCCGTTTTCGCTGTTTCGGCAGCGAGATTACATGTTTAGACAGTCTAAGTAATCTTAGCCCCAGTGTTAATCGTTACACTCCTACACTGGGTCTAACTAAAAGCTAGTAGAAGATCGCGTCAGGTAACTATGGCCGTCCAATGAAATGCGAGACGGCTAAACGGATTTAACCAATCAGACAACGGCTACTGTATAGGGTTTGGTGGGACTTACGAAATTCACCGTTCCCTGACAATGATCTCTCAACAAACGAAAATCCGCATATAACACTGATATTTGACCCGCAGTATATACGCGTTTTGGTTTCTGTTGACATGGTTAGCATTAGCTAATATTTTCAAAAATCGCCATTTTCAGCGACTGTTTGTTCTCTGTTGTGGCGTGCTCAAGCTGCATCGCCCGAAAGCGATCGTAGGGAAAATAGCTTTCGGAATCGTTCGGGTAACAATTCCAGAGGTATGTGCGGATATCTACTTTCGCGATTTGGTAAGCTGTGCTCTGATTGGTCAATCTCAAAGGTTACCTGGCGCGACCTCCTACTAGGGTTTGTTAGACCCAGCGTACGAGTGTAACGAACAACACTGGGGCTAAGTTTAGACTGTAGGTCTATGTTGCTACTACCACAATTAATGTAGACTTTCCTGCGCTTCCTGCTCATTGGGAAGGCTTTCTCTGGTAGGCCTGCCCATGTGGCTGTTACATAGAGCATCATTTGTTCCCAGTAGCCAGGGAGCGTTCCCGTGTTGCGTCTCTTAGGTGTGCAGTGATTCTGTGATCCCAGGATCGTGGGTTTCAAGTTTTAATCCCGGATTTGTGTTTAGGGACCGGTCATAACCTATGGCATAGAAGGTGGAGGTATGGACCAGTATGTAAAATGTGAGTGACGACCCCCACACCTCTGAAATTTATGTACAAAGTAACAGACCAGCCTGCATGCCGTGTGAGAAATCAATGACCCTCACCCCCAACTCCCGATATTTTTTGTATTAAATATACAAAACTGATCACCCCAACCCCACCAACATTCACACACACACCCACACACCCAACCCAACCCCCTTTCTACATGTGTACAATGTTAACGAACCTCCCCAGAACGAAATGGGGGACCCTCCTTAAAACCATCAAAAGCCCCTAGCCATAAATTATGAATGGTCCCTTAACAACATTTCTTCAGATTTTGTGTCATAACGCAAATCACAAATTTTACAACGATTTCATAAAAAGATTTATAGTCATTAAAATGATAAATATTAAAACTGCATGTATTATAGTAGATTTAACAAAACGCTTTACAGATAGTGTCAAAGGTACAATAAACTATATCTGTAAACATATAGGTAATTCAGAAAGAGATGAGTACGTATTTAAGAAAACATACAAGCATATGGACAACTTCACGGTTCAGTGCACTCACAACATTTCGATGTGACTTCATACACCCGAACGAAACTGGAATGATACAGCCTTGTTTAGTAGCTGTTTACGCCACACTCAACAACATTCAAACAATATCGCGTCGGTCTGTAGATAATCGAGTCTAGACCAGACAATTCAGTGATCAACGTTATGAACATCAATCTACGCCATTGGGAACAGATGGCATGAGACAGCCAGGTCATCGAGCCTGACCACCCGATCCCGTTAGTCACCTAGTACGGCAAGCATGGATTACTGAAGATCTGTTCTATATCCGGATCTGAGTGTATATTGTGGGTAGTGATGAGCGGATTAACCCCAGCAATAACAGTCTGAAAACAAATGGACTCATAACTGATGGAGGGAAAGTGCAAGGTGTGTTCGTTGATATTCAAATAGTACGTTACATGCAAACGTTGCAAATGAAATCTTCTTGAAAGTTTTTTTTCATAGCAACGTCTAGAATGCCTATCTATCTTTGGGTACATACATGTTCCAGTGAGTGAGTGAGTGAGTGAGTTTAGTTTTACGACGCAACCAGCAATATTCCAGCGATATGGCGGCGGTCTGTAAATAATCGAGTCTGGACCAGACAATCCAGTGACCAACAACATGAGCATCGATCTGCGCACTTGGGAACCAATGACAAGTGTCAACCAAGGCAGCGAGGCTGACCACCCGATCCCGTTAGTCGCCTCTTACGACAAGCATAGTCACCTTTTATGGCAAGCGTGGGTTGCTGAAGGCCTATTCTACCCCGGGACCTTCATGGGTCACATACATGTTCCAATGCAAAAAGAACCAAACTGTTATGTACAATTTATGGTTATTTCAAAGTGAAAGCAAAGTCTCCGCGTTTTTTGTTTTAGTCATTGTAGGTTATGTCGAAGTTCAGATAACACGACATATTTGAGTAGGATCCTTCAACTTCGTTACAGCCGTGGTTGAGTAGCTAATGATTTGTTGTTGGGCCATGTGAATATGAGAGAACTGGAATACTTCAGCCCACTGACAATCAGAAGTAAACATACCATTTACATTAATCCTCGTTATGTGCAAACAAATGCTGCCACGCTAAAAACATAGAATTTTTCCCTAATTTCAATTATTTCCTCCTAATTTAAAAAAAAATAAAAACCAAAACAAAACAAAAAAACTTCTAAATTTTGAAAGTTACTTTCTTATTAGATTCAATTATTTCATTTTTCTTCAAATTATTATTTGTTTCTCGTTATACATGTGTCAGTTACATTCGAATATGTTTACGTTACGTTAATTGTTAAAAGTTTAGTTCAGTAATCCATTTCCTCACATCTTTTCTCTACTGGCTATTATTTTCTCTGAATTCGGAAATCGAAAACAATTGAAATAGAAATAATTGTAAAACAGATAAAAAAAGTAAAAGTATACATAGCAAAAATGAAATAATTTCGATACTATGAATAAAATATTACAGCAACCAAAGTGAAATTATCTGTACATAACTCGGGCAGATTTTGCGACAACTTGACAATTGTGGCCGTTACTTAGTAAGCAATGCAGTGAAATAGTAAATATTTGTGACTACCGCTTTGGTAAATAACTAAATACAGACTACATTTGCAGACACGCCATATTAAGGAAGGGTTCCCTGACCCCAGTGAGCGAAATATCCACTTGTCCGCTAGCCCGTGGCTTGTAAAAAAACCCACATTCTAGTGAATTTTCACTAGTGAATTTTCATGGGGTCATTTTGTAAATATATCGCTCTCTCCGACTTGTTAAGTTCATGCACTTTTAAATCAAGCAAGATTATGGTCTGATAAATATGTTAATCATATTAGCAGCTTAATGATGAAACCAGTGTCTACATTCAAATTCCGGCTACTGGATTATGTTGTGAGCTATTAATTTGCAGGCATAGATAGCCCGACTGGTTTGCAATCTTTGGAAACCTTTTTCACACACTGCTCTGACCTATGCGATCTGTGAGATACTCGCAATGGGATTGGTGATCGGAAGGGGATCGTCTTGCATGCCAAGGTTTGGGTCATTTGGTAACCAGTGCGAATAACGACGTTCCGTCTTTCATTATCGACTTGGAAGTTTTGACGGTTTGGGGCAAAACGTAATTTTGCTAAATAAATCACTTAAGTTTCTTTATCCCCCGAACTGGCGGAATCTGACAACAGGAACATATATATTCCAAATTCCACACATCAGAATAACGACACATCCGCTGAATGGGAAGGTTGGTCAGAATTTTATCCATACAACGATTGACTGATCTTCCTTCATTGCCTCCTCGCTGATGACTCTCCCATGAGGAGAGTAGTTAGGCAGATAGTTTCTGTCTTTCAGAAATCTATAAATATAGTCATAACCTTTTGGGTCGTCCATATAATACCAATGCATTAATACGTAACGCACGTGAACAGCTTTGAAGAACCTCTGCGCCCCACGGAACATCCGGACCTCGTCTCCTTGGATATCGACCTTGACAACTGCTCTCTTGAAGGTCATGGCCTGAATGAGGTCGTCCATTTGGACGGTCCGCACGACATCCTCAACAGAAACGATATCATTGTTCAGCATCGATTCTGTAACCTCGACAGTTTTAGTATCACCAAGGTTACCCATCTTGTTGTAGATGAGCTGTACGAGTTTGTACCGATCGGACAGACAGTTTGTGACGAGTGTGACGTATTTCTGAAACCTATTCATCTTGACTGATTTGTGGAAAGGGTGAACATTGTGGGGGTTTGGTTCAACTGCTAACACGGGCCTGGCAATAGCGGCCGCAGCTATGCTATACAGTCCCAGGTTGGCTCCTAAATCTACTGCTTGCAACGTTATATCCGAGTATAAAATCTCTAGGAAGAACCCAAGCATTTTACCTTCATAGAGTCCGGTTTCGGCAAGAGAGCTGGACACAGGTTTATCCAATTCAGGATCGTTGATGCAAATCATCGGTTGCTGTTTCATCGGTACTCTAAGGAACACGCATCGGTAGTCCCATCCATATCGTTTGTCAAGGTTATACTTGTCGAGACTATGCGGTGAGGTTCTTATTGTCTTCATCATGTCTTTAATACGAGGATTGTGGAGTGTAGGGGTCGTAAAATCTTTCCAGCCTGGGGGTAGGGTGGGAAGGGTCTGGCCCTCTGCTGCAAGATCTGCAGCAAGCTCCTTCTGCTCAATGACCTGGATGGCTCGCTGAAGGAACAGCAGTGTCACCTCCAACGATTTTCTGTCGCCAATGTCGTTCCTGATGTCAGACAAGACCATGTTTAGGCGAGCATGGAGCTGTTTTTTAGTTAATTCTGGATTCGGATCTGGAGGCAGTGAGACATTCTTAGGCATGTGGGAAATTGTCGTGGAAGGAAGGGTAGACTGGGGTTTCTCGTGGGTTACCCCCGTTGCTTTGCTCTTAGCCTTCATTTGAAGTTTAAGTTTCAACAAATCTTGTCTAATTTCTTCCATATACTGTTCTCGTGTTTTATTCCGATCCACGTTAGAGGCACTTATATTGTGAGGCTCCTTATGACCACCTTGATTGTTTGGAGATTCCGTTAGAGCAGGGCTGTTTATCTGCAAGGAATCATTTTCATTCAAATCATTCGACCCCTTGTGATCAGGAGAAGCGATTTGGGGTTCGTGAAAGTCACCAGGTTCATCGACATCCTTCTGTGTCCCATCATGTTCAATCTTCTGTATCCCGTCCTTCTGTTGCACGTCCTTCTGTTGTCCATCCATCTGTTGCCCATCCTTTTCGATGCTCTCTCCCGCTTGTTCTCCAACCCCTCCTATTCCAACTTTCTGACCCGTCTGGTCTGTGTGGTCTACTCCCGATGAACCCTTTATTCCAACCGAATACGCCACTAGACATACCAGGGCAACACAGAGTACGGTCAGTATCACCACCAACCTTTTCAAGCGACGCATATCGGGGTTATCCTTCACCCTAGCTTCTTCTAACCGTTTATAAGAAACATCTTTATACTTCTCCATACTGCAGCGGCCGTTCCATCTGGTAATGTAACAGGAAAAATCTCCTTAAATATCCAGAAAAAACTCTTTGGTTTATGAGACTCGTGTTCCGCAGCGAATGAATGCTGAAATACCACGAGTCTTCCTCGAGACTGTTCAATGCCTCGTGTTAATAAAAGTAACTGGAATTGCCACAGATGGTGTGAATGAATAGAGTCAAGACCGCACCACTGACATTAATACCTTCTTACTTTAAAATCAATGGGATGGAGACATTCTTCATTGCTCAATTCAAACGATCGTTGTTCGTATTAGATGTTGGAATATAGAGCTCAGTGTACGATATATTCAGTATATTGTTACAGTTATACATTTCACTTTTTCGTTGTGGGTGGGGATAGTTGAGAGAGGGTGTGTGTATCCTAGGAGGGGTGGGGTGTTTTGCCTAGTACTGAGCAGCATTCTGGCAAACACAGGACGTTGGACTGGTTTTACGCACGCGATACCGTTTTCGGCAATAGCACAGTTCATTTTCACACGTTTCCACGTGAACATCAAAGGTCCTTGAATAATGTTTCGGGACAAAAGGGGATGCGTTTCCCTCCAGCCACTCCGGATTTGTCGATGTAACGAATTAACTGCTATATTGCTCTACATGTTGGCCGGGTAAAGGGTCAAGGGTTGGAATAGCAGGGTCTTTAATAATTTTGTCTCTTCGAAAATTAAAAAAAAACATCCTTTCATTGAATATTCGAGTTACGATGGTAATTATACTAATATTTGTATAACGCCCATGTCCTGCTCAGCTGTTCCAAGACGCTTTGTTTTTCCATCGATGATTGGATGTTAATCTCAAACGGCACATCGTATTGTCAATCTCAACTCCCTGGGAAACAAAATGATTTTCATAACTAAATAAATCTGCTGTACAGACGGATAATAAAACCTTGTTAACCCGGATCGTGGTAATACATTGTAGACCTTCCGGATAAAAATAACCTAATTAATGAATTGTGTGTACAGATTAACATTTAACTCGTCATAGGTGTGTTAGTACACCCGACAGTATTCTCTGTTCAAGTCAGGTTTAAGGGGGTCCAGATTCTCGAGGTTCCAAAGTCTGTACTAGGCAGTTAATAGCACCATTGTGAGTTGACCTAATACTTAATTTGTGGAACTGAAAATATTAGGCTGGCTCAATATTCGGTCTCCACAACAAAATACTAAAACGTTTCCGGTTAATTTGTAAAATAAAATCATATTGTTAAACTTTCAACTTTAACAAGCGAGTGTAATACACCAACACTGATCAGAACGATAGACATATGTATGTCAGTTAAAATAGCATTCAACCCGCGCGTTCACAAAACCCCCTGCGATACCGGTCGCATTTACCGGGTGACACACCTGTGTGCCGGGAATGCTAATCTGGCTGGCGTATGTCAAGGTCACACGGTTACCGTATGTGCTGCTACCTGCGGGGGAGAAAATGGGGAACAAGACCCGTCCTGGTGCATCAGGATGGGGATCTACCATGCGGGTGGAGCCTCAAAGCCAATCTCCAAGGTAGGTACACGTGTGACATATTTACGCGCATCTGTATTGGCAGTAGATTTTGCAACACGTTTTCGTCTTGCAAACGTATGTGATTAATCCATACTTTATATCAGTATGAATGCAAGTATACTTTAGACGTTCCAATGTTATAATAAATAAATAACATAATGTGTCTACGAGCTAATTTAATACAAAGCTAGTATCTAATACCATATCTTGCATAAAAATCAATATATTAAACCACGGGGTATATACGTATTTGTGTGCCTGAATCCATGAGACTATGCGGAAGAGAAACATAATCAGCCCACTGTTCATGATAGTTAGCCCCCAGCCTGTAAACACAGGTGCAGTATTGTGGTACAGAGACAAAGCATATTGTTGACTAAGCCAGCATTCAGGTAAGTCGGACTAATGCTGTACATTACGCAGAAACAGGTCAATATTCCCTTCGCGATCACAACACTGCCGAGGGCAGGCGAGCCCCTGCGGCTGTACAAAGGGAAGTAACTCTGATTGCGCCTCATGGAGTGTCACTAAACAATTCGAGTACCAGACCAATATTTTCGTTTCTGTGACTCTCAAAGGTTTACAGGTGGCAGTATTTTAAATCCGACTTGACAACAATCTGAGACTACTATCGGGCCACCATTTTGGAACGTGAAAGAAATGCACCTGGATTGAAAACACGGAACCATTGTTGGTTGGCTTTTCTAAAATATATCTTTCACCCACGTCACACTTTTATTTAATCTTTGGTTAGATCTTTAGCAGTGTAATTTTTTTATCTCTGAAAGACGCGTAGAAATAATTAAACGAAGAATGTCACGGAAATCGGTGACTCTCGGCATTTTAGAGAAGACCTCCCTTTAGGTTAAGTGGATATAGTGAAGGTCGGTGATTCGAATCCCGACTATGTCGTACCAAAATACTTTGTAAAATGGTGCTTCTTGTTACCCAACCTGACGCTCCACCAGATGTGGTCGGCATGGAGTGTGGATGAGATCTGAATGACACGCAAGTGTATATACTGAGAGAAACAAGAAAAGGAACACAGGAAAAGACAAGCCTTCCTTCAATATTTTCCAGTTTTCATCACCACAACTCTGTTCAGATCTGGTGATGAACACAGAAAAATATTAAAGGAATGCTTGAATGTTTCTGCGATCCTATACTTGGTTCTCTCAGTATATCTATCAAATGCCTTTCTTTGATATAAATCAAATTATATTCAACGTTTCAGGTCCATTCTGAACTGGACAAGGACGTATCAGTGAATAGAAACAGCGTCCATTCCGAATAGGCCCAACATGAAAGCTGAAGCACATAAAACTGAGGGCTAACCAAGCTGAAACTTTGACGAACAGCACTAGGAATCAAACGTCTCCTCGCAAGGCTACCAATGGTCCTAATGGTCGTGAAATTAATTGACGAAAAAGTGGTATATCAGCTGCACCAAAATACTAATCCAGCTCCATTCCATGGTCAGTGTTTTCGAAATGGTGAATGTAATGATACGTCGGTTAACGACGAAGTCGTATTGTGCGGCGGTACTGATCGTAGCGGGGCTAACGTTCCTACTAGCGTGGTACACATATTCATCTGTTTGGGGAGGATCGAGGGGAGCCAGATACTGGGAAAATCACCTGAAGGAGGAACAGGACTATCTGGACTACATCCACGACTCACGACTTCGTCAACACACTGAACCATTTGACGATTACATCAACCCTGTGCATTTTAATTATCATAATTTTATAGAAAGGAGAGATAGGAAATACGCTGAGAAGATGGCAAAAAGGAACAAGAAGGGAAAAGTATATGTATACAATCCACACAGACTCGTTCCTAGGAGTAGTTGTGTTCCTTTCAAGACTATGAAGAACGGAACTCGTCTTTGTGTTTACAGCAAACGTCGAGATCAGTTCATTTCATCACACATCAGGGACACTGGGTCCTGGGAACCGGATCTCCTTGCAGCCATGGCAACGGCCTTGGCCTCCATTCCCAACATGCACGTGGTTGATATAGGATGTAATGTTGGCATGTACACCGTGTATGCTGCTTTGATGGGTAGGAAGGTCGTTGCTGTAGATCCTATTAGTTCAAGCTTATTCCTGCTCCATTCCTCGCTCACATATGCCGGAGTCCGTGACAACGTCCAACTACTTCTCAACGCTGTCTCCGACCACGTGGAGCCTGTCAAAGTCCTCATCAATACGGACAACGTGGGCGGATCGAGGATAGAACCAGTATCCGAGTCAACACGTAATACCAACGCCACCATCGTTGATTCCATTAAGTTGGATGATCTGGTGCGTGTTGTGGACTTCCAGAAGGTGTTTATCAAAATGGACATTGAAGGTCACGAGGTAAACGCATTCCGTCGAGCGTCTAAATTTTTCCAAACATTTGACGTCCGTTATATCATGATGGAGTGGATGTTTCAGCGCCACTCCCCTCACGGTCGCAAGATCTGTAACTTTCTCATCAGGAACGGCTTTCTTCCCTTTAAAAGCACCTCTGCACGTCAGCTACTGAATACTGAAAACTATTCCACCTGGCCTGATAATATGGTCTGGATCAAGAGATGACCACTGTAATGCAGCACTATGTTGATATTTATTCATGAGTATATAAATAATCCCAGTATGATGCCAGTCATGTACACACCATGATATATACTGAAAATGAGTCCGTGGCACAAGGCCCCTAGGCCCCATTTACACCAGGATGTGTCTGCTTTATATGGGAGCAAAACCCGTGATGCAAACGGTTCCAACTTTGATGAAACCTGCGACCACCGGTACTTTGCTGGTAAACCAATATATAGGGACAATTTTGGTTGAAGCAGGTTTCCGACCTGCACTCACAGATGTCTAGCTTGTCCAAGGGAGGCAACACCTAATTGCTTTCGTCTCGGCGATAGCGTCTGACGATCTGTTTATTTAGTGTATAATACGCAGAAGGCAGTTTTTAGAAGATATTTGTACATGACACGTTATTTGGAGACAGTTTTTCTGTTATTTCCTAACATGACAAATGCACCGGAAAAAGATCTTCTTCCTCGTTTAAATTATATGTTGAAGTATATTCGTATATCCTTGACATTTTACATACACATGCCTTTATCGTATCATGTGGATTTATGATATATTTAATATTGTGAATTTTACTCAAGTATATTTTGAATAATGATACAAAAGCATATTTTACTATAAAAGATGTGAAATAGCATGCTTCTGTTGTAGTATTTAAACTCTGTTATGTTGAATATTTGCAAAATGAAATAAAATTATTAGCTGCAATTCTCTTTTGATACATCGTGAGACAACAGACCCACAATGCAACTCGCAGATGTTTGCAGAAACAGCACACTATTTTTACATGAATTTTCTCGTTCATATGAAAATATTTAGCGTTAAACACAATCCTGTACAGCCTTGGGAGTTGGACTTTTGAACCTAAGTAATCAATGCTAAGCCTTACCATCTATACACCAAGCAATCCCAACTTTTGACACTTTCGTTACGTGTAATATGAACGATGGGCATGCGCAGAAGTGGGACAATAGTCATAATATTGCATCAATGTTTCTTTAAAAACGTAAAATAATTATTGTGATGATTCATGATGTATAGCATTTTGTGGTTGTGTGAATGATTAGCCTCTTCCACTGATTTTTATGTAGAAATATTCCAGAACATTGCACACGATATCCTCATCGTCGCGACTCTCAGCGCCAAATCAGTCTGTCATCGTATCCTAATTGCGTAAATAAGAGCTCATGTTGGTAATCACTAGATTGTCTGGTCCCGCCTCGATTATTCACAGACAGCCGTCATATGACTGGAATCTGTTTGTAGCGTTAAACAACAAACTAACCAACCATAAGAAACTTTAAATTTAGAGTGACTTATGATGTGTTCGAACCCCAAAGAATGATGATACTAGGATACGCCAGTGTGACTTTCCTTGCATCTTGTGAAAATTGAGTGAAGAGCAACTATGCGTCAACTGCATGTAGAGACAGCGTTCCCGCAGTATCTACCTTTGTTATCTCTCGCTATGTGATGTTACACCTGGACTTCGAATTCTGACGATATGCATGGCGTATGTCAAGGTCACCCAGCTGCCGCATGTAGTGTTTACCTGCTGCTGACACGAGGGGGAACAGGCTCCGTCCCGGGGGTCAGGATGGAGTATAGCCAGGGCTGGGCTTTCGCCTCAACCCGTAAGGTAGGTACATAAACAACTTCCAACTGCACATAAATTATAGTTTGCACTCCTACAAGCCCGTAACTGAAATAGACGAGTTTAATTATTTGTTAACACTATGAATCCATGGACGATTCGGATTTTTCACTGTTTTTAGAGTTAGGGGAAATGAAAGTAATAATGTTTAAGATAATTATTACAGGTTGCTTTATATTCCAAATATTCCGTATTAAATGTATTTCATGAGGTTATTGGGACTAAGTGCGTCCTCTTGTCTGAATCCTTCATCCAATGCGGAAGTGTGAACACTCACCATATTTCGCCCCAGGTCGATAAACACTGGAGCAGGTTTGGGCTAGAAGCCTCCGTATATAGTAGACAAAGCATGCATTCAGGTTTCTGACTAAGACACAGCAATAAAATCAATTAATTCCACTCTAATTGGCAGATTCGCGCATGTCAGACGAAGCCTGTAGCTATACAAAGGGAAGTAACTCTGATTACACTTAATTTCGTTTAAAGTCACAAAAAATCTTTAAGCCCCAAAATAATTGTTGTTCTATACCTATCAAATGCTTCCACGTAGGAACGTACATATATATTTGATTACGAAGCGAGACCCATATTGTTCATTAGGCGTGATAAGAAATATATAGTTTTATGAGTTTGAATTACACACAAGCTGATGATAAAGGGTAGGACTTCATCAACCCAAGCTTAATATGGGGCGGTGAGGCGTGGTGGCATGGTTGATGCATCTTATCGTATTAAAGCTTTGCCCGTCATCAGCTTGTTTGGTGCAACTCGATTATTGGCAGCGCCAGCTTATAACTTTTGTTTTGTAGAGCATGGCGTTCCGCAACAAACAAACAAACAAATAAAAATACAACTCAGAATATATTTGGTCCAGTTAACCAACCTGGTCTACGGGAAAAGTGATTTACATAATGGATATCCCCTGAATATAAACGCTTCTGTTTTTTTCAGCTTCGTCAATGTTCTGAACACCGATTCAGAATGAAGAGTCGATTCCAAATCCAAACGTCAATGATGGAAAAACATCACGATCAGAGCAATTGACGCCAAGATTACCCATGTACCACATGGTCTCAGAGCTGAGTGACGAGGTGCGTGGGTCGTCAATGATACAACAATACTTGTCCAGCTCTACTCTATGTCCGTGTGAAAGTCATGGTACGTCAGTTAACGATGAAGTCGTATTGTGCAGCGGTACTGATCGTAGCGGGGCTAACGTTCCTACTAGCGTGGTACACATATTCATCTGTTTGGGGAGGATCGGGGGGAGCCAGATACTGGGAAAATCACCTGAAGGAGGAACAGGATTACCTGGACTACATCCACGACTCACGGCTTCGTCAACGCACTGAACCATTTGACGATTACATCGACCCTTTTCATTTCAACAAACAGAACTTTCAAGAAAGGAGGGAGAAAATATTCTCAAATAAGAAAGCAAAGAGGAACAAGAAGGGAAAAATATATGTATACAATCCACACAGACTCGTTCCTAGAAGTAGTTGTGTTCCTTTCAGGGCTGTGAAGAATGGAACTCGTCTCTGTGTTTATAGCAAGCGAGATCAATTCATTTCATCCCACATCCGGGACACTGGATCCTGGGAACCGGATCTCCTTGCAGCCATGGCAACGGCCTTGACCTCCGTTCCCAACATGCACGTGGTTGATATAGGATGCAACGTTGGCATGTACACCGTGTATGCTGCTTTGATGGGTAGGAAAGTCGTTGCTGTAGATCCTATTAGTTCAAATCTGTTCTTACTCCATTCCTCCCTCACTTACGCCGGAGTCCGTGACAACGTCCAACTACTTCTCAACGCTGTCTCCGACCACGTGGAGCCTGTCAAAGTCCTCATCAACCGTTACAACGTTGGTGGGTCGAGGACAGAACCAGTATTAAGTCAAAACACCAACGCCACCATCGTTGATTCCATTAAGTTGGATGATCTGGTGCGTGTTGTGGACTTCCAGAAGGTGTTTATCAAAATGGACATTGAAGGTCATGAGGTAAACGCATTCCGTCGAGCGTCTAAATTTTTCCAAACATTTGACGTCCGTTATATCATGATGGAGTGGATGTTTCAACGCCACTCCCCTCACGGTCGCGAGATCTGTAATTTCCTCATCAAGAACGGCTTTCGGTCGTACACGGACGTCTCTGCACGCGTCCACCTCGAGGCTGAAGAATATTCCGCTTGGCCTGATAATATGATCTGGATCAGGAGATAATTGCTTTGATTTAGGACCAAACAGGCAAAATAATGCCTTGATGACGAGTGTGTTACAATCAGTCGGATGCTGGCTACCATAATCTGTACAGTACTGGGAGTATTGAGAGAACGTGTAAATGATGACTTATGAATAATATCTTGGACACGTTTTTATTGGTCAGCGTTGTAACGCACATTTCAGAAATACTGACAGAAACAAGTAAAGGATCACAGGAAAATCACAGTACTATTTAAAGCTGGTGATGAAAACTGGAAAATATTAGTGAGTGAGTTAACATTTAAGGTCGCATCGGTAATATCTCAGCCATATCGTGACGAGGAAAATATTAAGGGAACGCTTGAATTTTCTCGTGTCCTTTTATTTCTTATTATTTCAGTAATGATATAAATATGAATATCAAAGATGCTGGTTTGTCAGTTCTTCGAACGTTTGTTTATTATTTAACAGCTGTATATTATGGACTTCTCTGGTCGGGAACGATGGACAACAGTGACGTCCAATGTCCCCAGGCCTAACCATCCAATCCACAAAGTCTCCTCTTGAGATAAGAGGCTATCCATACCACGTTGTTGCTTGGTATCCTCATGACATGTATGATACAAACGCGCAAGTGATTTTATGCTCACTTCTGACTGCACCAGCACTTCTGACTGAAGAGTGAGTGAGTTTAGTTTTACGCCACTTTTAGCAATATTCCAGCAATATCACGGCGGGGAACACCAGAAATGGGCTTCACACATTGTGCCCATGTGGGGAATCGAACCCGGGTGTTCGGCGTGACGAGGGAACGCTTTAACCACTATACGGCCTGGACACCCCCCACCCCCACCCCCACCCCTTTAATGTTTCAGGAAGTGTTCTGGTACATATTTGTGAAACAAAATAGGTTTTACTCTTGCTGCTTTCAAAGCCTCCTTTAACAAAGTCGACAAATGCAATGATGTGCGCTATAAAGCTGGCCCTGGTATGTCATACTGTCAAATACTAATGTGTCGAAGATGAACTGTGTTATATGTATATCGAGTTATCCGAGGCTTGACACAGTCGAAGTATAGATGAATAACGAATGCAAAGGGGCCATGCTTTCACTTCGAGACAACCGTTAGTTCGACACAGCCGTATTTGAACTGTACTGTTTAATTTGGATGTGTGTATCGTTGAGGAATACGCCGCTGTGCACACTTCCGTCCCAGAGGAATACCAGAAATCGACTTTTACTTGGGCGATGGGGACAATATGAGAAGCACATTTCTGGTGATCCCCCCGATGTGATTTTGCTGGAATATCGGTAAAGGAGGCTTAAAACCCAACTCACTCACACACTCGAACCGCCTCCCCGGGTAGAGGTAAGAGCGTCCGCCCGGAGAGTGGAAGGGCGTGTGTTCGATCCCTGGCCGTGTCCGACCAAAAGACAAATTAAAACTTGTTGTTCCTTGCCTGGCACCCGGCATTATTGGGTACAACAAGGACTGGTCGACTAGGAGTCAGTATAATGTGTCTTCATGCTTAACTGCGACATGGTGAACTGGCGGTATTAAACCAGCCTAAAATAGTACAAGTCTAGAATAGTACAAGCAGTCACACACACACACACACACACACACACACACACACACACACACACACACACACACACACACACACACACACACACACACACACACACACACACACATGCACGTCGTCATATCACCTAAATATTCTTTAGTGCGACGGTAAACTCCATCTTACCTCTCTCCTCTGCCGCAGACGTGACGCTGATAGCGTGAGTGAGTTTAGTTTCACGCCGCACTCAGCAATATCCCAGCTGTATGGCGGCGGTCTGTAAATAATCGAGTCTGGACCAGACAATTCAGTGATCACCAGCATGAGCATCGATCCTCTCAACTGGAACTCGATGACTTGTGCCGACCAAGACAGCGAGCCAGACCACCCGATCCCATTAGTCGCCTCCTACGACAAGCATGGGTTGCTGAAGGCCAATTTCCCGGACCTTCTCGGGTTAACGCTAGAATGTAATCCAAAGTTACCAAATAAGAGTGACTGCACACGTGTTAATATTACTGAAAAATAGATAATACCCGAGTACCAGGTACAATTCGTAACAATATTCGTAATACGATACATGATATACGATAACAAGATAACCCCAAATCCTCAGTGCGACAACACCGCCATTATTTCCTGATAACATCGAACTTTACACCCTGTAATGAGAGCAAGGACCAAGTAACGGTGGATACCGCTCGATGGTGTAGCAGAATGACAGTAAGTACCTGTATTCAAAAGTGAAAACCACAAGTGTTTTTAGTATCTATGATACAGAAACTGATACATATGTCAGCGATAGAAACATAACAAGTTATATTGACAAAATATCCAAATAATTTGCCTTCGGAGAATGTCATGTAAACATTCATGTATCATTCTATCATTTTCTTATAAGTCACAATTTCTTTTTAAAAATAAGACCAATTTTTAAGGTTTAATTAGAGTCCTTTTATTTATGAGAAGAGCAAAGAGTTGAAGTTGAACGTTTCGTTTCTGCCCTTGTCTGTTGTGTTCAAACATATCATATGTGACTCTTACACGTGATAACGATAGCGCGTCCCTCGCCTACTTCAAGTTTATATCAGGGGAACAACCATGATGCTATTTTTGTATACGTTTGTGTTTTGGAATAATTTTGATAGTATATACGTAAGTCATGAAAAGATCGAAATTCAATCTCAGATATTTTCGTCCAAAGGTTTTTACTATACCTGTACTGACATATTTCATCCATTTTGACAAAAGACCATGGTAATAAAATATAATACTTTGTTTCACATCTCTGTGGGTCAGTGATGATAAATAAATCAACAGGTTGAGAGCATCCAAAAAGTTGTAAAACATGTTTCAGAAATTATTAGCTTTTATATCACCAATTTGACATTAAGCGTTCTACTCCGTGTTGAGGAAGACAATATCTTCCTGTTAAAGGTGATTGGCTTCCGTTTGCAATTACGACTTCCTGGTCTTACGACTGTGTCTCCAATAACTGTGCCACTTCATTCTTTGTGTTCAGGTGTTACGGCAAGTGTCAGTGTTGGTGACGTGGGTCTTGCTATACGGCAGTGGGGTGTCGTCCCTAACGCCCTTCTGTACCGGGGGTCCCGGAACACAGCCTAACCCGTCAGGTGAGACATCTATTTACCTAGTATCATGGGGATGCGCCAGACACATTCTACAAACTGTATGACCTTGACCCAAGACGATTATTAACCTTCTTTAGAACTTGCTGAGCCAATTGCAATCACTGACGTATTGAATTAATTTTGTGCCTTACATACTTCAAAATGTTGTTGAGTCCGTCGGTCAAGACACTCAGTGACCTGCTTGCTACAGCGGTCGAGACAGTCACTGACCTACTTTATAACTTGCTGGATCTCAGGGTCGAGACAACGTCACTGACCCACTTAAAAAATACCGGGACCCTTTTGTCGTGACAGTCACTGACCTACTTTATAACTTGCTGGATCTGAGGGTCGAGACAACGTCACTGACCCACTTCAAAAATACCGGGACCCTTTTGAAGAGACAGTCACTGACCTAATTCATAATTCATTGCACCCATGGGTAAAGATAATCACTGACCTGCTTTATAACTTGCTGGTTCGTGGATCAAGACAACCATTGACCTACTTTATAACATTTACTGGGCCTATAGGCCGAAACAATCATTGACCTACTTTACAACTTGGGCCACTGGGTGGAGACAATCACTGACCTACTGTTTGTTCCAACTGCAAGTTACAAATTACTTGTTACGTTATGAATATTCCAAATAACCGCAGACAAATATCGTCCAAATCGTTGAAGTTCCTTATAAAGTTGTCATGTATGTGATATGTATCCGAGGTAAGATTCGTTTTGGTACAAGAAAGATCTTCATTATCGATCGTAGTCAATGTGTTGAGAATGGACTTAAGTTCGTAGGGCTTCGAACCTTTCGAGAATAGCTAGCCAGATCGTCCTGACTGAGCTTATTTGAAGCCAATACAAGCGATAAGGAAAGCTAGGGCTGGAAACTGGACACAGACATGGGTCATTGAATGTTTTCCTCCTGAGACTGACACCCAGTAACTGAACCGAAATACTGGTCAAAGCTGTACTACACACTATGCATGTGTACTTGCCAGCAAAAGTTTAGACTTAACACTCTCACTATGTGATATGCATATATGGGGTTACATCGAAGATTGATTTTTCCACTAATCTGGTGGAACCAACTGCAAACCTCATACTGATGATTTGCAGAAGCGCATGTGCAAATACCTTGCACGTCAACAGTTTCGTTTTTGTTATAAAGTTTTGTTAAGAATTCGCCAATTTTCACTAAGTTTTATCATTTATGGAACTCATGACAACAATCATTTCATCGTTACGAATTTCTTTTACAATATACCAATTCATGTGTAAACAATACCCTTAAACAGTGTGTAAATATAACTTAGAACAGTTTCCTGAAGTAAGTGGCTATATGTACACTAGGGAGTCTAGACTTTTGATGGGAAGTACATTGTTTATGTATATTATTTTACTGCTTTAGACAATGCTATGTACATGGCACTATTCGCTGATCGTCGCAGACTAGAGACACTGGATAACTTGCCCTTTGTTCTCCAGGAGCGGTTGTGTGGCTTAGTGGTTAAAGCGTCCGCTCGTCACATCGAAGACCCGGTTCGATTCCCCACATGGGTGTGTGAATCCCATTTCTAGTGTCCCTAGACGTGATATTGCTGGATTTATATTGCTAAACAGCGTAAGGCCATACTCACTCTCATTGCTCCCTCACTCAGATCCGCCTCTGCCAGACATGTCGTTCCAATCCTTCGAGGCCCACGTGGAAGCCAACTTTATCGACAAGGGATACACGATGGACGCGGAGCAGTACCTCAACTTTGACGGCAACATCGCCTTAGTCAAAATGTTTGCCAACGGCATGTCCTCCCGTTCCATATACAGCTACAACACCGGCGAGATTTTTGATGTTGACTCAGGTGCTCGGGTACATTTGGAATCATAAATGATGCTTTACTGATATATGTTATTTGTAAAAACGCAAATCATATACCATCAATTATCAATAGGTCTGGGAAATACTGACACTTTGATTTCACACATTATAAAACTAGAAAAATTGATTATTATAAATACCGAAAAGTGCTCGATGGACAGTCATGAGAAAAGCTTCCCCGGCTAACATTGGTCTTCAGCAACCCATGCTTGCCGTAAGAGACGAAACAACGAAAACACCTCCCACATCTTTTATCAACCGCTGACCCTTCACTGACCACACAAGTATATTTAAGACGCTGAAATCGTCAGTGAGTTAAACTCAAAGGGACTAATACGAGGGGATGTCAATAGGTTTTGAGCCTTGCATAAGAAAACACAAAATATTGGTATGAACCACATTTATTTTTTAACATAGTCCCCTTGTGAGTCAAGACACTTGTTCCATCTTTTCTGTCAGGCGCTGATGCCATCTCTGTAGAAGGTGCCATTTTGGTCCTCAAACCAAGCCCCAGTAGCAGCAATAAGCTCATTATCATCCTGAAATCTACGACCACGTAAGTGTTTCTTGAGATTTGGGAACAGATGGTAATCACTTGGTGCCAGGTCTGGAGAGTAGGGGGGATGCGGCAAGATTTCGCTCCCGCATTCCTGGACAGCAGCGGTTGCAACGCGAGAGGTGTGTACTGGAGCATTGTCTTGATGTAGAAGAATACCACGCCTGATCTTGCCCTGGCGCTTCTCCTTGATTGACTGTTGCACTTGCCTCAACATATTAGCGTATTCCCCAACATATTCCCCATTCATTGTTCTTCCTTTTGGTAAGTTATCTGTGTGGATGACGCTTTTGCTATCCCAGAAGACTGTCGCCATTACCTTCTGCACTGATCTGGAGGCTTTGAACTTTTGGTCCTGGGAGAAGTGACATGTTTTCATTCCATGGATTCTTGTTTGCTCTCAGGATCATAGCGGTGGATCCAGGTTTCATCACAGGTTACTAGCCTAAAGTGAAAATCTTCTGGATTCTTGTTGTAACTGGTTAGCATGGAGTTGCTCATGGTGACCCTTGTTTGCTTCATTTCATATGTAAGCATTCTTGGCACCCATCTTGGCGCACACCTTAGACATGACGAGATGTTCATGAAGAATTGTCTCGATGGATCCGTGTGAAATGCCTGTGGTCTCCCCTAACTCGTGGAGCGTGATTCGACGATTTTCCAGCACAAGTCTATGCACTCTGTCAATGTTTTCCTGACTAGTGCTTGTTGTTGGGCGACCTGGACGGGGGTCATCTTCAAGACTCTCTCTAGCATGCTTAAATTCATTGACCCATCGTTTGATGGTAGCAGATGAAGGGGAAGACTTCCCATAAACTGCTGAAAGACTTTCTTCAATGTTCTTCGCCGAGTTTCCTTCAAGAACTAAAAACTTAATTACTGCTCTATACTCAATTTTATTCATTTTCACTGCCGTGAGGGGGGTCTCTTTCTGTCAGTGTGAGCTGTTCAATAACTTCTGAGAGTAGGATACCAAAACTTATATATCACACCAGCTACACCCCAAGGTTCAATGTCGTACCATAGGCTCTGACACCTGGGTATGAAGAATGCTCAAGGCTCAAAACGTATTGACATCCCCTCGTAGCTCTTGTTCGTCACAACCGTAGTTCAACTCAGAGATAACGCAGCTTGCTGGGGCTGCGTTACATCCGGTCATTTCGATATAGTCGTTTTGTTCCAGAGTCAAATTGTCAAGTTTTGAATCTCACTACCACCAGCCAAATGAATCTGTTCGGCGATGACGTCACTGACGGGCGCAGCCATATACCACCAGCAAGCCAAGCTCTGAGATTCGGATCCCAAAATGGCCCGGTAATACATTGAACTTAACATTACGTAACAAGATCATGTGACCCGTGAAGGCTAGAACTGATCTTCAGTAACCCATGTCGGGTGGTCCGACTCGCTGCCTTGGCTGACACATGTCATCGGTTCCCAGCTGAGAAAATTGATGATCACTGGGTTGTCGGGTCCAGACACGATTATTTACAGATATACGATTATTTCCAATACAGCTGGAATAAACTCACTCACTACTTAGATCATATAACTAGAGGATAGTCACACATTTTTCGCACACTTTCATATTTACAGCGGGAAGTATACAATCAACAGGTAATAAAGATGACTCTCGAATTGGAAACGGCTTCCTTGCTCATACTCATTGGGTTGCCTAAGCAATGTCTTGTTGCAGGTCTTCAAAGGTTACGGAACGACGCGTGGTCTCCCCACCTTGCACTGGCAGTCTTGTATGTACTGGTCCCGTGCCAACACCAACTTCACATTGGACCACTACTTCACAGGTGAAGCTCTCTCATGACATGGTCCCGAAATAACTAATAACTAATAATTAATTTGTTTCTACACCTGCACAGATATCTGGTGTCATTACAGATAAACAGAGAACTGTTAACTTGTGTCATAACAGATAAACGGAGAACTGTTAACTTGTGTTGCTACAGATGAACAAAGATCTGATATTCACTGAACCATACACAGATATTTGTTACCAGCATATATATCTATTGTCTTGTGTCTTGCTGCACAAGGACACGCACCTGTTGTCGGTCAAGTCGTGTCTTGCTGCACACGCACATGTATCTGTTTGCTTCTTATGTCATCCTACACAAGCACATGCATATGTGTCTGTTGTCTTGTCGTGTCATGCTAGACGTGTGCTGTTGTGTTGTTACCATGCTAGCGCATGTACCTGTTGTCTTGTCGTGTCTTGCTGCACAAGCACATGTAGCCGTTGTCTTGCCGTGTCTTGCTGCAAAAGCACATGTACCTGTTGTCTTGTGTCATGCTACACAAACACACGTGACTCTTGTCTCATCTTACTTCACACATACAGATAACCGTTCCCGTCTTATGAAAGTCATCAGATTTAGCTTCTGTTGTTATAACTTGTTAACTGTTGGCGACTGCACGTACTGTTCTTTGACCTTTGCCAGCCTCAAACTGGTCCACTTCATCAACTCACGTGATGGTTCCGGTGAGAATCGAAATGTTTGGAGAACAAACTTTTACTAACGGCTCTGCCCCGAGGACGTTCCACCACATCTACGACTACTTCAACTTCAAGGACGACACCTCTCTTGATCCGACAGACTATGAGGTATTTGCATCGAAATCATTTCGAAAATATGTATTATCAGAAATTGAAAGTAAACATATGTTATGTGTTACAGGGAAAACGGACAGGCATTCAGCAAAATTGCAGTACCAGCCTGCAATCCTACTCCTAAACCACCTTCCCCTAATCCACCACATCATCTTGATCCACTAACCACCATAGTCCCCACCCTAGTCCACAAGCCCCATCTAAATATGACCTCCCCAACCCTAATCTACCACCCTACTATAGTTAACTACTCCATAACAGTCCACAATCCCATCCTTATACACCATCCGCCCTCATCCGCCATTTCAACCAAATCCACCATCCCACCCTTACACCATCCACCCTAACTCACCATCTCAACCCAATACACCATCCCACCCCTATACACCATCCGTTCTCATCCGCCATCTCAATCCAATCCAACCTCCCACCCTTATATACCATCCTCCCTAATTCACCACTTCAACCAATACACCATCACATCCTTATACACCACCCGCCCTAATCCGCCATTTCAACCCAATCCACCATCCATTCTTTATACACCATCCACCCCAATCCACCATTTCAACCCAATCCACAATCCCTCCTTTATACACCATCCGCCATTTCAAACCAATCCACAATCCATCCTTTTTACACCATCCGCCCCAATCCACCATTTCAACCCAATCCACAATCCCTCCTTTATACACCATCCGCCCTAATCCGCCAACTGAACTCAATCCACAATCCCTCACTTATACACAATCCTCCCTAATCCGCCATCTGAGCGCAATCCACAATTCCTCCTTTATACACCATCAATCCACAATCACTCCTTTATACACCATCCTCCCTAATCCGTCATTTCAACCCAATCTCGTGTAACCCTCAACTCCCAGTGCAACAGAACCCACAACCAGTATCATTAAGATTAGTAACGATGCATGTTCCATCTTAAGCATAAGCATATTTCTTCATCTAACATCAATTTAATCCGGATTTTCCAGACACCTAACAACGTAGTGTGTCCCGGCAGGATCAACACAGGATCTATACCCCAACTGTCTACAAACTACTATTACCGTCTGGAGATCATCGACCCTCTGGCTTCCGACATTGAGCAGGCTGATGTAGGTAGTGGGGTAGAAAACAAGATCGCTGAATGCGGAAGCGATTCTAGTAAGGCTGGTTTCAGCTGATTGGCTGAGTATGGTTTATGTCACCTGTTTATGTTCCCCTTTTCCATTTCCAGATTTGGTATAATTCTGATAACAAGTACGTCAGAGTCGACAAGAGACCGGACCAAATGTCATCTACCATCGTCACTCTCAACCCCATCACTGAGATCCACGACTTCAACTACGGTAAGCATGTCTAGATGTTGTAACTTACCTTGATCACACGTGTTGTTCTCAGATAAAGACAGCCTCTCTGACCAGGTGCCTCTCTGTCTATATATCTATGCCTAGGTCTGTTTATATATCTTTGTCCAAGTGTTCTATCTGTTTGTACGTCTAGGTGTCCGTTATGTCTAGGTGTATGTATGTCCAGGAGTTTGCTTTGTTTAGACGTATGTGTATGCATGTGTATGGCGTGTCTAGATGTATGTACAGGTGTCCGTTATGTATAGATGGATGCATACCCAGGTGTCCGCTATGCGTGGATGTATGTATACCCAGGTGTCCGCAATGCGTGGATGTATGTATATTCAGGTGTCCGCTATGCGTGGATGGATGTATATTCAGGTGTCCGCTATGCGTGGGTGTATGTATACCCAGGTGTCCGCTATGCGTGGATGTATGTATATTCAGGTGTCCGCTATGCGTGGATGGATGTATATTCAGGTGTCCGCTATGCGTGGATGGATGCATACCCAGGTGTCCGCTATGCGTGGATGTATGTATATTCAGGTGTCCGCTATGCGTGGATGGATGTATATTCAGGTGTCCGCTATGCGTGGATGGATGCATACCCAGGTGTCCGCTATGCGTGGGTGTATGTATATTCAGGTGTCCGCTATGCGTGGATGGATGCATATCCGGGTGTCCGCTATGCGTGGATGTATGTATACCCAGGTGTCCGCTATGCGTGGATGGATGTATGTATACCCAGGTGTCTGCTATGCGTGGGTGTATGTATATTCAGGTGTCCGCTATGCGTGGATGTATGTATACCCAGGTGTCCGTTATGCGTGGATGTATGTATATTCAGGTGTCCGCTATGCGTGGATGGATGTATATTCAGGTGTCCGCTATGCGTGGATGGATGCATACCCAGGTGTCCGCTATGCGTGGGTGTATGTATATTCAGGTGTCAGCTATGCGTGGATGGATGCATATCCGGGTGTCCGCTATGCGTGGATGTATGTATATTCAGGTGTCCGCTATGTCAACATGAATATTAGTCCAGCTGTCCGCTATTACTAGATGTATATATGTCCATGTGTCCGTTATGTTTGGATATATGTATATCCAGGTGTCCGGTATGTCCGGGATCAGGTAACAGGAAACTGCTCAATACTTCCACTGGTGAACGGTTCTTTTGACGACATGATGAATCCCCAAGCTAGCAAACAGAATGGCTCCTTCATTCTACAAATGAAAAACCCGCTTCAGTTTTTCAATCTCGACAGCAACTACACTTACTCAGGACAGGTCAGTAACTGTAGTCGCTCCAGGCGAGTCGTTCACTATCCCGCTACATTAACAGCGACCAGTAGTTCATTAGCTGTGACCAGTAGTTCACTCATCCTGATGAGTAAATCAGTATCTGTGACCAGTAGTTCTCCAGTCCAGATCAGCGGTTCATTATCTGTGGCCAGTAGTTCACTAGACCTGATTAGTAATTCAATATCTGTGGCCAATAGTGGCCACTAGTCCAAATCAGTAGTTCATTAGCTGTGACCAGTAATTCCCTCGTCCTGATTAATTCATCAGCTGTAGCCAGCAGTTCATTAGTCATGATTAGTAATTCAGTATCTGTGACCAGTAGTTCACTAGACCTGATTAGTAATTCAATAGCTGTGGCCAGTAGTTCACTAAACCCGATTAGTCAAACACCATACCAACTCTGTGAGGTGTTGGCAGAAATATTTTCAAAAACAAAAAATTGTTGGTTAACAAACTATCACTATGATATTGGCACAGTTCACTGTTTGCTACGAGGGAAAAGTGCAGAAAAAGAAACAGCCAGGTGTCAGAGAACCACGTGCACAAATGCAGATACTGTTATTTATTCAGTAACCTGTCTCCAGCCTTTCTTCCACATTAGTCTCGAAGTGGTTAACCTGGGAATACCACTGCAAAGCAAGCCTGGACATGAAAAGTCTGTCTCTGTTGACGCCGTAATGAACTTTTGACCAGAACTGTGTCGCCCAGGTTGACCCGTATATGCGACATATGATAACAATGTTGGGTATCCTACACGCCAGGGGGAGTTGATCCAGGTAGATTATGCCAGGACTCGCCCAGTATATGCAACTATTCAGTATCTTCAGAAGAACTTAACTATACTTAAATGGCCTTCCTAATAGCTTGGTCTCAGTCAAATCGAGCATCTGAGCGTTGTCTTCGACCGACGGCTACGTGAACGTCAACCCAAATCCCAGACGTTAAATTAAGAGGAACGGGCCAGAAATCCGTAATGCTTTGCCTGAAATCGATAACTGAAAATTCGTGAAGAACAGCTTCCAAGCAGAGAACATTCACCATATGTGGAATTTAAACAATTGCTCCGTACATCGAAAGCCGTCGCACTCGGACAAGTTGTGCTTAAGATATTCGAAAAGAACGCTCCAATTGACATAACTCTAAAGGGTTCGCTTGAAGTAATGTTCGGTCGGTAAAGGGCGCTGGAGTCGATTTAGTGCAACGTTTCGAACTTTTTAACTGAACATTGTAATCAAAATACGCAAATTTGATTTGATCCGAATACATTATATGGTAGTTTACCTGGGGGCTGATAGGTAGTATTGTTGAGAGAAATGCATAATCTATTTTCAGAGAAGTGTGGTGTGTCTCTACGGGACTTATGTACGTTTATTCCGATGCTGCAATCAGTAAACCCTATCTTGTATGCACGATATTGCGATTTTAAACAACTGATCAATGTTAACTCAAACATGCCAAGAATCCACAACTTTATCGGAATATTAATATGACATGAATAATAGACTTCATTAACCTTTATCATATCAAAACCACCACTTTACATGTGACAGGATGCTTCATTTTCACCATAAATAGTGTCTTTAACTTGGTCACATTTTCACTTGAAGACATGCTTTAATACGGGGAGTTGTGTTTTTCAGAGAGATACACTTCCCGTTTTACCTTACATTCCTTGCTGATCTTTTTAGCGGTATGCACGTGACGCGCTGTGTGACGTGTACACATCTGTGAGGTCAGGTTACGGTGTCCCAGGCTACCCCAATGTCAACGTGACCTTCGAATACTACTTCCTGTCTGTAAGTTGATTTTGGTATGAAGCATATTCCTGATGTTAGTGGTTTCTCCTAATTCAGAAGTAAACTCATAGATTTGTATTCCGTTTACATGCGTTTATCCTAGTACCTAACTATATACATCTTTTTTCTACGTTTCTGTGTAGATCCCTATATTAGACGCACAACAAAATGAAATGTACACATGCAACTACCCACAAAGAGTCTTCTTCTTCTTTGTACAACTATTTATTTGACTTTTATAAATGTACTAACTAAAGGTGACTCTGCTTGTCGTAAGAGGCGACTAACGGGATAGGGTGGTCAGGCTCTCTGACTTGATTGACTCATGTCATCTGTTCCCAACTGCGCCAGTCGATGCTAATGCTGTTGACCACTGGATTGTCTGGTCCAGACTTTATTATTTACAGATCGCCGCCACATGGCTGGAATATTGCTGAGGTCTAAAATCACTCACTCACTATTCACTATTCCTCTGATAATCTTTTAAACTGTGGTTTGCTTCTCTGATGTTCACATTTGTACATGTACTTTTTGTTTTTAACACTTACGTGTAGTCCCTGTACCATCTGTCCAGTTTGTTGTCTTAATATCTGCGCACGAGTCTCACTCGTGTAGAAACGAGTTAGAATTGGTCTTCAGTAACCCGTGTTTGTCGTGAGTGGCAACGAACGGGATCGGGTGGTCAGTCTCGCTGATTTGGTTGACACATATCATCGTATCTCGTGTGTAGATCGACGCTCATGCTTTTGATCACTGAGTGGTCTGGTCCAGACTCGATTATATGCAGACCACCGCCATATAGCTGGAATATCGCTGAGAGCGGCGTTATACAACAAACAAACCAACTATTCCAGTCTCACTGTCTCTTGTCTTTTGTTCCCTCCAGGAAGGATGGGGTGACGATCCTAACGTCGGATACAGTTCTTACCAGACCTCCTTTCCCTTCCGTTTGGAAATAACGGCTTTGTCTGTACGTGTCCAGACTAACGCTTATCCTCTGAACATATATACTGGACAAAATAAGTTAGGGATATTAGTATCTTTATGACTGATATTTTATCAGCGTGTCAATTAATAAATACATCATTATTCATAATTTACAAATTTACCAGTCTCCCTAACTAGTTTTGTCCAGTATATAATTATGATTGTTACAAACAAACTCATTTAATTTGAAAAGAAGACCTGGAGAAATCTAGACTAGTATCATTTAGAGTCGTTAGCATTGCAGGGAGGGATACCCCCTAGGGGAAAATAATGTTTCCAAGGTCATTTCATGAATAGATAGCGTTGGCATCCTGACCTCAACGTTAAAAGGGTCAAGGTCATGCTTACTTCTTACAAGATATATATGGACAAGAACTGCAAGGTATTTGTATTATTGAGATCTCAAATGTACATACCTGGTCCAAAGTTACTTCGGCATCGTCTTCATGTCCCAGCAGCTGCCTTGAAACCTCGTTGTTACGCACACTCGTTAATCGGAAACCATAATATCTTGGTGACAATATGCTAAGAAATTAAGTACCCATAATCCTTTAAACCGATTTTTTATAATCTGATCAACTATCCTTCAGATGGAAACGTTTTCAAATATTTACTGATACGATGTCTTTTGGGCGACATCCCCCAGATAAGAAAGATTTTAGTGAATGGAGTGAGCACGTGTTTTGCAGATTGGCTACCATGTTATTTACAACTTCTTGGATTTTGTGGGGGACGACCCGTCCCTTAGTGCCTTCGATGTCTCCGACTGTTTTCCTGACACGGGGAAGCTGGGATTCACCGTCCAGTTCCAGCTTCTGGGCGAAGGTAATTGTTGAGTGCAATACATTATCTGGGACGATGTGCTAACTCGTGGTTAAAGTGTTCGTTTCTTCGTTTGCGAGATCCTGGGTTCTATTTCACAAAGGGTTATACATCTACATAGTATATTTCTGATGCTTCCCCGCCGTGATGTTGCTGGAACATTGCTGAACGCATTTAACTCACTCACTAACTCACTGGTGGAGGTGATGGCGGTGATGGCGGTGATGAGTTTAGTTTAACGCCGCTTTTAGCAAAATTCAGCGATATCAAGGCGGGAGACACCGGAAATGGGCTTCACACATAGTACTCATATGGGAATCGAAACTGGGGCTTCGGCGTCACAACCGACCTCTTTTACCACTAGGCTACACCACACATTCACTCAAATAGAAAATGAAATGGTTCAAGGATTGCAAGACTTACTACTGACGATCCCTGACTGCCAGACACATGGTAAACTGGTCTGACTGGGGTCTTTATATTCTACGTTCCTCCCTCAGAGCCGAAACAGTTCAGCCGGGACAAAGAAGACCTGCTGATTACTAAGTCTCACCAACTTTTCATGAGCACCATGGATGTCAATCCCATTCGACTCGGGCGCTTCAGGGTAGAGTACGACAACACCAACGTGTACGTCAGTGCGACGTTGGTGGACCGAACGCCGCCAGCAGGTAGGTCAAGGTTCATTGTGATGGATCAAGGGAGATGTTTACGTCTCCCTCTGTTGCACTCAGCTTCGACGTCATACGCCGTAATATGCTGTAATACGCCGCAATACGCCGCACTGCGGTATTATGTCGTCGGTGTATGACCGGTGTATGACTACGCCTAGTTATTAGTTTGCGTTATGCACCTGAAGATACGAAAACATCTTGTACAGTACTGTGGAGAATCCTTTCGGGTGTCCCTCGATACAATCAACGGTAAACCCGCTCACTCTTTAATGTAAAAGTGTTGATTATCTGTCCAATTTCATTTTTTTAAATTTCAGCACAGTTCTCGTTCGTCCCCAAATCAGAGATTGAAAAGAGTGATGACATGGTTTGGAACAACATAACAGATCCCCGAACATGCGCAGATTTGTGTGTTTCGAGTGAGGCTATCGTCTGCCGTAGCTTCGACTTTTGTCCATTGGACGGGTATAAATGTAAACTCAGCAAAGCTCATATTGGAGATGGCACTGCTGTTCTCAAGCAAAGCCCATGCGACCATTTCTCACGTGAGTGTTGCAATGTCGTCAATCCCTGCAAGACGACCCATGTTTCATAGTCAATAAACGGATTAGCTTGTCACCTGGGTAACTGGTCCCGTTCGCGTATTTCGCGCGAGTTGCGTCCCTTTATCTGGGACTCGTCCTCGTGATGTTTGTGGGTTGTCAGCAACACACCTTTGGTTGTTGGTTTCCTCAAAGTGATCACCATCTTGATCTGCAACACGTGACGAGTTCTCCTCCAATACACAATAATCCGGGTTAGAATTGGCCTTCGGCAAACGACACGAGCACATATTCCGTACGACTAATATTTAAGTCATATGACGGGGGTCTGTAAGGGCTTATGTCAGAGAAACCAGTGACTGACTGCATGGGCACTGACCGGCCACGCTAGCCAGGCATGCCTGATAACTCCATCCAATGATATCCACTGGAATCATTTTCTGAATGTTAACATTTCTTTTTTGATGAAGTCTGGATGTCGATGTGATTTCAGTTCCTGTTCGAAGGCTGCTATCATTTCAGAACCTCAAAAGCACGCGTTCTTTTATTCATACAAACCCGCTAACGTTGACTGTGGTGCTTCGAGCCAAATCCCCTGCACTAGAGAAAGTCCGGGCTTACTAATTCTAGATAATATTTACTGAAACATAGAAAGGAACACAAGCAAATTCAAACACGTAAGAAGTCTGATCAGTGTTATGCATATGTCCATTATCGCTAATCGCAGTGAAGAGTGACGTCCCTTGTTCTTGTCGGGAGTCGCTGATTCTTAAAAAATACTAGCGCACCCTGATGAAAATACTTGGCATCTTAGCACCAGCGTCTCAAAAATATTCCTAATAATGTTTTTTCCTTACTTGTCTGTTGTAACTTCCGTTACATGTGCCGTTACAGGCAACGTGAACCCCACCACTGCACACGAGAAGACGATTTCAGAAGCATACGGCGATTTCTTAGACCAGGTGCACCAAAACCAGGTTCAGATTGATATACCAGAGGACGATGGCTCGGTACGTCTATCATGACTTTAATTAAGACTTCTTCAGATCTCCCATTTCCCGTACAGGAATCTGATGTTAAACAGATTGTAGTGTATGTTTGAAGCGCATTTTACAATACAGGGCGGTTGTAGTGTATGTTTGAAGCGCATTTTACAATACAGGGCGGTTGGGTAGCACAGTAGTTAAAGCGTTCGCTTGTCACTCTCAAGACATGGCTTCGATACAATGTATGAAGCCAATTGCTGGTGTCCCCCCGCCTTGAAATTGCCGGAATATTGCTAAACGCGGCGTAAAACTGTACTCATTGACCTATTTGACAATATATTGTAGGTATATGCTACAATGTATTTTCACATATTACAAATGTAACGATGCTCTGTAACTGTTGTTAAATAAAATAATAATTAATTTTGTACGTGCTGTGAGTATTGAACATTTCATATAGTTCAATGCATATTTTTACCTTGCACATTGTGCATTGTGCATAGCACAATGCATATTTTTACCTTACACATCGTGCATATCGGTACATGTAGTACCATGTATTTTTATGTTACTCATTAGGTATTTTGTATTTTGTATTTTCGTATCTTACACATTACGTATTGTGCGCATTGTTACGTACAGTACTATATGTATTTGTATGTTACACGTGTATGTAGTGACCCGATTTCTTTTTATGCAGACTCGGACATACGGAGCCATATACTCGTCCATCAACTTCGGTGAGTTATGGCCTCAGGCCACAATTATTATTCTTCTTTGCTATCTGCAGATGTCAGTCCAACATAATTAATATCGGTCGTAGGCTGCTGATCGTAGACGAACTTGACACTTGTCACTTAACCAGCACAATATGAGCCTGGATCGATCCTGTCGATTTTGCCCTATCCACTATTAACAGTGGTCACCGGAAGTGGCCGAAACACACTAAACAACCTTGAACTTGAGGTCAAATCAACTTAGACTGGTGTCAATGCCATATGCAGATTGTGGACTAAAACATTGCAATAAAGTGCAATGTCTTGCCTTTCATTTAAGCTATCATAAAATATTAGCACAGACAAAACAGCCCAATTAAGAAAGGCGTTATATTCTCCTTCCGGGTCAAACTTAAAGAGGGGTACAAAGTTCACTTCTAGACTCGCTTTTTTATAATTCTACCATTCGCTCTGCCTTCGAATGTAGGATTGATAATTGCACACATTTGTCATAGGTTATAAATTAGATCATGAAGATCACAAAACACTTGCTGCTTTTACTAACTCTTCCTCGCAAAACGTGCGCGTAAATGTAATTGTCATAGACTATTGTTGTATAAATTCCTGAACTAGTTTTGATACTATTCGATGTGCAGCACCATTCACAAACGTCACAGAAGCCCCTGAGCGTTTGTTCCAAAGTGGTACCCGTTTTAATAACTGCATCTCGTCGACCCACTCACTCACTTTGACGAAGGCAATAAACGTTGTTCTTCAGGGTACACAGACACAAAACCATTGCCGTCAATGCCGGAACAGTTCTCCTACAGAATGGAGATCGTTATACCAGGCAAGAAGGTCGCCAACACAGTAGACGTAAGTAATGGAACCGGGTGAGACAACCTATCTGTCTGTCTATCTGTCTCTCTGTCTGTCTGTCTATCTATCTTTCTCCCTGTTTGTCTGCCCATCTGTCTGTCTATCTGTCTGTCTGTCTGTCTATCTATGCCATCTCTCCATCTCTCTTTCTGTACCTATCGACAGTTTGTTTATCTTGACCTGATCAAGTGAACACTAATGCATTGCGTGACCGTGTCTCAAGTGGTCAAGTGTGAAGGAGTGTACCTTTGTCAGTTGATTGTTAAAATGTCCGAACAGCCGAGACAAGGTCACCGTTTGACATCTCAGTGTCGAGAAATCGTCAGCAATGGCCTAACCTTCTGTAAGAAAGCAAAATTTATAACATTCTCTGCTCCTGTTTATCTGTCTGTCTGTCCGTCTGTCTGTCTGTCTACATGCGTCTGTATGAATAAACAAAGAACGAACGAACGAATAAATCCATCCATCCACTAGCAAGTTATGACTGAATGAACGAACTTTTCTTGCTACAATCGAATGAATGAAAGAACGAATCTATCTATGCATCAGTGAATGAAAGAACGAATCTATCTATGCATCAATGAATGAACGAACGAACGAACCTATCTCTCGATATGACTGTCTGTTGAAAATTGACGTACTTGTAAATTAAGGATATTTATTTCTATTTATGAAGGATATTTATATGTCACGCACGGCAATGAATTATCCATTATTCATCATGCCTGCAGAGGCAGATATATAAGCTCTCGCGTGTGAATTTACCATCTTGTCCTTGTTTGTATCCTATTTCTAACCTAGTCAATAAGACTGAAATCAATGAACCCGGAGAAGTTGCTGTATCTGGCTGGTCAACGACGTTCTATCATGTCGGATTCATGTAGCTCCGAAGTGTCATCAGCGACCGGAGCTCATGTCAGTGTTTCTATTGCTTTCTCTAGGTGTGGTACGATTCCAAGTATAAACTGGCTCGGTACGACTACCGTGACATCATTCCTACAGCTCCCTATTACTCACCGTACACGATGACATACATACACGACTTCAGCACGGGTATGTGGTCTTAAACAAATATCACGTCCGTGAGCAAGGCATTTTCTGGAAAATGGTACTGGCGTATTACCATTGGTTTTTGTAGAATGAAATAATAGTCAAACAAGGGATAATCTACAACGTATAGTCTGTATATAGTCTCCCTGGTCAAACTAACGTTGGTGTTTGTGGAATGAATATAGGTAATGTAGCCATTGGTGTTTATGGAATGAGATAATGGTCAAACCAGGGATAATCTACAACGTATGGTCTGTATATAGTCTCCCTGGTCAAACTAACGTTGGTGTTTGTGGAATGAATATAGGTAATGTAGCCATTGGTGTTTATGGAATGAGATAATAGTCCCATTTGCTTAGATCGATACTCATGACGTCGCTTACTGGATCTCCAAGCAGGATCTATGGGGTAGCTTAAAGGTCACATAAAAAAACACACAACTTTGCCGATTCTGATACCTTTCTGTATGCACCTTGCCTGTCTTCTAATGACATCATGCAATGTACTTCAATCAATGACCACATGCAATTTGAAATTAACACCTGCCGGGCTTATAAGCCATAAACAAAGAGAGAACTAGGCGTATCGGCAAAAGAACCAGTGGCCAATGAGAAGGCTTCTTTACTCTTTGAGTGCACGCCCACTGGCTGTGACTGGGCCCGGTATCGCGGCTTCTTCGTTTCGAGGGAGGTAAACACAAGAACAAAACACTGCACTTTTGATTCGCGAGTAAAGCGTTCACTTGTTTGACGTAAGATGTGCGTTCGATCCCAACATAACGATTTGTCCAAACCACTGCTCTATAAACTGTAACACCCATGAAAACAAACTAAATATGGACGAATGCACCAAACTTATCAGATACTACTGGTATGTGGTCCTGTGTGTCCAGCTCACAAATGAGAGGAGTGAGTGAATTTAGTTTTACTCCGCCCTCAGCAGTATTCCAGCTAAATGACGTTTGTCTGTAAATAACGGAGCTTGTACCAGACAGTCTAGTGATCCATGCCGTGAGCATCGATGTACGCAATTGGCATACGGAGACATGTGTCAAAAAAGACAGTGCCTGACCATCCAATACCGTTTTTGGCCTCTTACGGCAAACATGGCCCCATGGGTTACTGAAAACCCCGATCTTCACGGATGCAAATCAGCTGACGTTAAGCAACGTTGGTCGCAGTCCTTGCTAGGGTAATCGTATCTGGTAGTTTGACTCTAGGACTCCAGTCCTGTCCCACAGCGAAGTACACGTGACACATGGGGTCTTACTTCAGGCAGTTGAGTTTGTTCTGTTCACCCAGTAGTGAGTGGGTACCCGATGGGATAAACCATATGACTCTTAACCTTCTGGAGCCTCATTGGCAGCTTGGGTTACCCGGGGTAAACTGCGTTACCGCCTTGAGCATGTACATTTGCATCTACATCTGATTATGATTAATGCGTCGAGACCCTTCTGTTAGGGCAATCGGTGAGGTAGCCTAGTGGTTAAAGCCCCTTACGCCGAAGACCCGATTTGATTCCCCACATGGGTACAAAGTGTGAAGCCCAGTGTCTGGTGTCCCTCTCCATGACATTGCTGGAATATTGCTAAAAGCAGCGTACAATTAAACTCATTCACTCCATCAAGGTATCTCCTATGACATCGACAAGGTACAGGGGAACTGCACCATGACTCCGATCACAGCGGCGTCAAAGCAACCAGATTATGAGAAGGACAAAACAGCGTTCGCTAATAACGGGGCGTTCGTGGTTAAGATGAAGGGCCCTCTGGAGATGTTTGGACTCGACTACCAGTATACGTATGCAGGGGAGGTAAGAAATACGTCATCACTATGGCAACCATTATTGTACAGATGCAGGGGAGGTAAACGATACGTCACCACCGTGGCAACAACTATTGTACATGCAGGGAAGGAAAGATATGCGTCATCACTATGGCAACCATTTCGGGACACGTGAAGAGAGGTAAGATATACGTCATCACCATGGTAACAGATCTTGCACACATGCAGGAAAGGTAAGATGTATGTCATCGCTATGACAATCATTTCTGTACACGAGAAAAGACCTTAGATTTAGGTCATCATTATGGAACAGTTCTTGTACACATGCAGGAAAGCTAAGATATGTCATCACTATGGCAACCATTTCTGTAATCATGAAGGGAGGTATGATATAAGATATCACTAACCGTCACAACTGAAACCACCAGCATGCTTGCAAAACAAGACGAAATAATGAACATCACTACACGAACTGCCATGGCACATGCTTAGAATAGTAGCAGCATGCAGTATATTCATCAGCATGTAAACGTTTTAAACAAACATGGCGGGGAGAAACGATACGTTACCACCACAGTTGGTCTTGTCAACCGGAACTAGTTTCATCAACCATTAATGTCTATTAAATTGCAAACGGCACAATAGTCCACTGTCGGGTCTTTTCAGAAAACAGCTCGTGGCATCCGCTGTGACGTGTTTGAGACAGCGATACCGGACTTTTACTTCACAACCGTCAACAAAACGACGAGAGCGATCTTCCAGTACTATTTCCAGTCGGTGAGTGAACAGAAAGCTTCATCTTCCGCAGTCGAGGGAATACTCACAAATCGTGGGCCTAATAACACTCTAGCAGTCGTAAATTAACAAAAAAGAGAGGACAATTCTGTAACACTGTAACACCGTTCCATAGAGAGTCACTATATATTTTCTATGCATTTGGAACACACGGGAAAAAACTGTATCTCGGATTGTATATATTATTGTTTATAAGATTGTTTCTAAATTATGGACATGGTTGGGTGTTGTGCCAGTGATATACATATACATGTACATGTAAACCCCCACCCACCCATCCAATCACCCCAAAACGCACCACCCCCAACCATAAATTATGGTCCCTAACGACGTCAAGTTTATTGACAGAGCCCTTAATGGCCACCGCAGTATCTGCGAAATCTGATAAGCCTTAATGTTGTTAGATCATAAAGACATTATCAACAAAAATGTGGATTCTTGCTCTGGTCGCATCTTTCAACTTGATTATAATATAAAAAAATCAAAACCTCAAAACGCTTCCGTAATATAATATAATATGTTCATACTGGACACCGAGTTGACCTGGTTACATGTTGGTTTTTATGTTATACGTATGTTGTTGGTTTTGTTTTAGAAATTAACGTAAATTTCAATTACCATTGATTCTGACGACGTGGCTTTGTTTTCCAATGATTTTATTGGGTGATCAAACAAAATTGGGGAAATAATGTCTACATGACATACATGTTTTTGTTGCTGACGGGTGCTGTATCTGACGTTGATTGACATATCTGACAACGTAGCATGCCATTTGTGTTCCTGATATTCCAATGTGTACATGAAATTGTCCCCTGCAGGCCGTTCATTATGCTCAGAACAGAATTTGTTTTGTTGATGAGCTTTGTTGACTTGTTCAGTTGTATTTGTTTAGAGTGCTTGGAACATGGTGGCAGACGAAAGCACTGACGTCACGAGGGAACAACCCATCATGGCCCATGTCATCGCACCTGACGTAAGTACGTCCATCATAACTTATGACGATGCCAACAAAATTAAGATAAAGTTGTCACACGATAAGAAGAGTTACTCCCCTTAGCTGTCAGGATGTGCTTCGCGTGTCTATGACCCTGGGCATTTTTCTCATGGTGTTGAAATTAAACGATTGCGTGAGATGGTTTTACGTCGCGTTTAGCTATATTACAGCGATATTACGTCTGGGTACACGAGCAGTGAGCTGCACACATTGTATCCACCCGGGGAATCGATCCCGGGTATTCGACATGACAAGCGAATGAATTAAAAAAGAAAGGTACTAATGTCCTAGTACTCCTCCAAAAAAATATATGATATAAATATGCAGGTACGCTTTCTATAACACCGAAAAGGTCACCCTAGTTATATGTTCCAAACATTGCGATTTACGGTTTATCTCCAACACGCACCACTGTCCTGAATTTGTGAAACATCTTGGGGATTGACACCTCTTTTTCTGTGCTCCTTTTTGGTCTTGACGTAACGTCAGTCTTGCTCATTCCACATGTGGTATGTTGGGTCCCTGTTAAGGTCACGACAGTATATATATGTTTTTAGTTCTTACGAAATCAGTACCGACTCTGTGGACGAGTTGAAAGAGGGCGCCAGTTGCTCAAAGCGTCGGGACGTAAGATTTCTGTACCATATCGCTCACTCGTTACCATGCCCTGGGTATAGGTTCTTCATCCAGGCCGTGACACATTGTCAGAAGAATATGACGGGGTGTTAAGCAACTTCTGTTATTACACCGTGACAAATCTTCAGAAGAATTTGTCCTGGTGTTAAGCAGCTTCTGTTATCCAGGCCGTGACACATCTTCAGGAGAATTTGACGGGGTGTTTGTGCAACGTCTGTTACTTGACTCACACCATTAAAAAAAGTAGGGGATATTGGATTCATAAAAATGATAATTTGCAAATTGCATGAAACCAAAGCGGAAACAGATGATGAAGAGAAGATAAAGGAAAATGTGATTATTTATTCCATTCCTTTGCAAATGCTTCATCTGTATGGCTATACGAGGGTTGGCTAAACGAGGGTTGGCTAAAAGTTCTAAGCCTCACTGTGAAAAAAAGTTACAAAGTCCACGTTTGTAATTTATTTTTCTACATAGTCCCCTTCCAAGTTCACACACTTTTGCCAGCGATGCTGCAAGGCCCGAATCCCGGTCAGGAAGAAATCTTCTTCAGCTACCCTAAAAAAAATCAGTCACAGCGGAAATGACGTCATCATTACTTGCAAAATGGCGACCGGCGAGTTCCTTTTTCATTTTGGGGAACAGGTGGAAGTCAGAAGGCGCCAAATCAGGTGAATAAGGAGGATGGTCAATGAGGTCAAAGCCACAATCGCGGATTGTTGACATGGACACCACCGATTTGTGAACAGGCGCATTGTCTTGGTGGAAGAGGACACCTTTAGCGATCATCCCTCGTCGTTTGGCTTTGATTGCTTCTCGCAACTGGTTCAGTAGATCAGCATAGTATCTGCCGTTGATAGTTTGACCTTTTTCAAGATAATCAATGAGCAGAATACCCCTGGAATCCCAAAAGACTGATGCCATCACCTTTCCAGCTGAAGGGACAGACTTGGCTTTCTTCGGAGCTGGTGAATCAGGATGCTTCCACTGTTTTGACTGTAGTTTTGTTTCTGGTTGAAAGTGACGTATCCAGGTCTCATCCATGGTTACAAATCGTGCCACAAAATCACCGGGATCTGCTTCAAAACGACGCAAATTGTCAAGGGACGTCTGGAACCTGACACGTTTCTGTTCTGCTGTCAAGAGCTTTGGCACCCATCTTGCAGAAACTTTCGTCATTCCTAATTCGTTGGTAATAATATGCTCAACCCTCTCATGAGAGATGCCCACTACAATAGCAATATGTCGAGTAGTCAATCGTCGATCATCCATCAACATATCGAGCACTCGCGTGATGTTTTCTGGAGTGGTTGCTGTTGAAGGCCTTCCTTAGCGTGGGCCATCTTCAAGGCTTTGTCTGCCACGCTTACATTCTGCAGCCCACTTCTTTGTGGAGACCATGTCAGCATGTATCTGTGTTGGGGACATCCCTTTCTTTTGCAAGTACTTGATGACTGCCCTGCATTCAGTTTTGTCCATTTCTGATGATTTCAGAGGGTAGGTTTACCAAAAGAGCTGTAGTTGAGATAAAACTATTAGTACGTTTGTAGTTCTTGTGTCTATGATTCACTAAATGATTGTCCTCATTGGTGGCAAACACCTGTCTCTACCTGGTGGGGAAAAACCACTCAGGCTGAGAACTTTTCAGCCAACCCTCGTATCTTACTTTTCCTCATATACACTGTCATTGGCTAGTGGTAAGCTCGCAAGATGGGATATCCCCTACTTTTGTGAATTGGGTATATGGATCCACCTATCTCTCGTTTGAAAACCGCGATAAATGTCTATCTGTATACTATCACATGGAGTTACACTGTTAATTTCTATTGAATGAGTCCGATTCTCGCTCTGTTAGCATCCTCCTCGTTGGTTTCGACAAAGTTATAAAAAGGTCAAAGATCTGCAAACTTTTGTCCGTTGCGGAGGTCAAGCAGTATGTAATACTGTTCGTATCTGTCTTACTCTCGTCTCGATTATACACTACTCATCAAATATTAGACTCACACTTATATAAACGTAGTCACTTACGTAAGTAAGCTATAAACTAGATTTTGCAAAATATTCCTTTCTGTTTAAAGGTGCTTTTTTAGGCAAGAACTGATTTGTTGTAAAACAAATTCGTAACGTTGAACAGATTGTTGTTATGCGTTCAGTAAATGATGATAATAAGTGAAAATTGGCAAATTCTTGATAAGACTTTACACCAAAAACGCAACTGTTCACATGCTTTTTCGCAATTTGATGCATGATCCAAGTGAAGTTCACCTGCATGGACTTTGCAGTTGGCTTCCCCAAGTTAAGGGAGAAAATTAGTTTCGGTGTAACAATATACATGTACATGCACATAACATATAGTGAGTGCTTTAAGTGAGTCTAAACTTTTGATGAGTGGTGTGTGAAGCGAGTGAGTGAGTTGGTAAAACGCCGCTTTTAAGAGTATGGCGTGTCTGTTTGATGGGGGAGAAGATCCCGAAATAATGCCCGCACTACTTACGTCACACCAATAAATGGTAGAGACGGAGCAGGAAACAATACGGGATTAGTGGATATAATAAATCTGTTCACAGATCAATATGTTCATGGTGTATAACTTCTACGACTTTGACGACGAGGATCCTGGCATTACTGTCTTTGACATCAAGAACTGCTTCGGCGAAGACCAACGGCACAGATTCATGGTGACTTTCGACAGTAAGTAGTGTATATTTTAATCGTTTTCATTTGGCTACGTTAAGTGCACGACTGAGTGAGTCTAGTTTTAATTCGCTTTTAGCAGTATGTCCCCACATTGTACCCGTGTGGGGAATCGAACCCAGGTCTTTAGCTTGTCTAGCGAACGCTTTAACTGTTTGGCTACCCTACCGCCTCGGCTGTATGTGAAGCTACACGAATGTGCGGTGTCAAATCTTAAACTGCATATACATGTAGTTGGAATATTGTTGAATGTGGCGTTGAACAATAAACACACAAACAGTTACATATTATACTTGTTTTTCTCCTTTCTAGAACCATTCGACCCCTATCTGGATGATATACAGATCCTGTTCGAGCGGGAGGTTCTAGCGGTGTTGTCCGATATGACCTTTTCCTCTGCAATCCGCTTCCAGGAACCTCAAGTAAACTACAACTTGAACAACGTGTACATGACCGTCACTCTGCTAGGACAGGCGGACTACATATGTAAGCAACGCATCTTGTGGCTTGTAGCAAACTTTGTAAGGATTGTTGCACTTAATGTGTTCCCAGGACTTATTATTGTAAGAGACGACTACATATGCCAGTCACTCATCTTGTCGCGAGGAACAAACTATGTTGGGATTTTTGGTCAGAATGGGTTCGCAGAATCTTGGTATTATTGTAAAAGGCGCAGATCTTGTAGCCTGGAACAAACTTTGATGAGATTCTGGCACAGAACTGGTTCCCAGAACGTTTTCATTGTTGCGAGAGACGACTATATGTGCCAGTCACAGATCTTGTTACTCGGAACAAATTTCGAAGGAATTGTTGGTCAGAATGGGTTCACAGAACTTTGTTATTATTGTTTGAGACGAAGATCTTGTAGCTGTGATTGTTGGTCTGGTCCAAGAGTTCCCAGTGCCTTCGTATTGTAAGAAACGCAGATCTTGTAGCATGAAGTAAACTTGGTAGGGATTGTTGCACCGAATGTGTTGCCAGAACCGTGTTGTTGTAAGAGACAAAGATCTTGCAACTTGGAACCAACTATGTTGGGATTGTTGCACAGAATGTGTTGTCAGAACCGTGTTGTTGTAAGAGACAAAGATCTTGTAACTTGGAACCAACTATGTTGGGATTGTTGCACAGAATGTGTTGCCAGAACGGTGTTGTTGTAAGAGACAAAGATCTTGTAACTTGGAACCAACTATGTTGGGATTGTTGCACAGAATGTGTTGCCAGAACCGTGTTGTTGTAAGCGACAAAGATCTTGTAACTTGTAACCAACTATGTTGGGATTGTTGCACAGAATGTGTTGCCAGAACCGTGTTGTTGTAAGAGACAAAGATCTTGTAACTTGGAACCAACTATGTTGGGATTGTTGCACAGAATGTGTTGCCAGAACCGTGTTGTTGTAAGAGACAAAGATCTTGCAACTTGGAACAAACTATGTTGGGACTGTTGCACAAAATGTGTTGCCAGAACCGTGTTGTTGTAAGAGACAAAGATCTTGTAACTTGGAACCAACTATGTTGGGATTGTTGCACAGAATGTGTTGCCAGAACCGTGTGGTTGTAAGAGACAAAGATCTTGTAACTTGGAACCAACTATGTTGGGATTGTTGCACAGAATGTGTTGCCAGAACGGTGTTGTTGTAAGAGACAAAGATCTTGTAACTTGGAACCAACTATGTTGGGATTGTTGCACAGAATGTGTTGCCAGAACCGTGTTGTTGTAAGCGACAAAGATCTTGTAACTTGGAACCAACTATGTTGGGATTGTTGCACAGAATGTGTTGCCAGAACCGTGTTGTTGTAAGAGACAAAGATCTTGTAACTTGGAACCAACTATGTTGGGATTGTTGCACAGAATGTGTTGCCAGAACCGTGTTGTTGTAAGAGACAAAGATCTTGCAACTTGGAACCAACTATGTTGGGATTGTTGCACAGAATGTGTTGCCAGAACCGTGTTGTTGTAAGAGACAAAGATCTTGTAACTTGGAACCAACTATGTTGGGATTGTTGCACAGAATGTGTTGCCAGAACCGTGTTGTTGTAAGAGACAAAGATCCTGTAACTTGGAACCAACTATGTTGGGATTGTTGCACAGAATGTGTTGCCAGAACCGTGTTGTTGTAAGAGACAAAGATCCTGTAACTTGGAACCAACTATGTTGGGATTGTTGCACAGAATGTGTTGTCAGAACCGTGTTGTTGTAAGAGACAAAGATCTTGTAACTTGGAACCAACTATGTTGGGATTGTTGCACAGAATGTGTTGCCAGAACCGTGTTGTTGTAAGAGACAAAGATCTTGTAAATTGGAACCAACTATGTTGGGATTGTTGCACAGAATGTGTTGCCAGAACCGTGTTGTTGTAAGAGACTACTACACACGTCAGACACGCGTCTTGTAAGTGGGAGGGATCGTTGGTCAGAATATACTTCTGTTCTTATGCTTGTTGTAAGATTCCGCTTTCATATCAGGCACAATGGTTGGCGTTGGACTTCTTAATTTTATGGAATGGTATCGTTGATTTTGTCTATGGCCTGTCTGATGCCGTCCCGAAATTGACCATTGATTAACTAAAGAAAACAAAGAAAATTGAAACAGACATTCAGGAGAACCAGATTATTTTCCCTATATTTTATGTGTCTCTAGTGTCACTCTCAACCAGATACTGACGACAATATTGATGCTGTCCCTAAGTTTTCTAAATTGTTCTTTGTGACGTAAGGCGACAATCGCTCGCCTGTCCATTTCCATATTTATGATCTAATTTAGACATACTATTACATTTCTGCTGTCCTCTGCTGTGATATTGCTGGAATATTGCTAAAAGCGGCGTAAAACTAAACCCAGTCTGTCATCACAGCTGAATTCTTCCTACCAGTTCGACTACATGAGTGAATATTGTTTTACGTCGGGTTTTTTTTTCAATATTCTACCAATATCACGGCCGGGGACGTCATAAATGGGACGTCACACATTCTACTCAGGAATGGAATCCCTGCCTTAGGGGGCGAGCGATCGCTTTAACCTCTAAGCCAAACGTGGTTCTTGACCACATTAAACTAAATCATGCACACCATGATGTCGCCTAAATACAGGTCAAAACTGAGTTGAACTCATCATACTCACTCAGTCACTTTCTGTTGTATCTTGACAGTACACTTCACCAAGCTGCAAGGCCCCCAAGCGGCCCACGCAACATCGAAGACGATCACAAACCTCAAGTCCCCAGACGACTGCGCCCAAGCCTGCATCAAGGAAACCCAATTCATCTGCAACAGCTTCGACATCTGTTCCTCCTCAACTATCTGCCGACTTAGCAAAACACACGTCGACGACAGCATGCAACCGGCTGATATTGGAAATGACAACCAAATCTGCACTCATTATTCTCGTGAGTAGCCGTTAAAATTCATAATGATAATAGTAATGATAATAATTCATTTATATAACGCCTCGTAGCCATTTGACTAGTTGCTCACTGGAAGCTGTAATCAGAATCAGCTGATTATTATTACCCCGGATAGCCCAAGCTGCGTGATAGGCGCTAGAAGGTTATAGTTACATGCCTTATCCCACCGGGTATCCACTCTCTGCTACCGCCCCTACACCTACTCCACCACACACGCTATTTCCTCTGCAACCAAACCCTACCGCTACTCGCACTTACAATGCTGCTTTTCATATCTACACAACTATTAGCTAGACCCGTGAAAATGCGAGTTAGAACTGGTCTTCCTTGTCGTGAGAGGCGACTGATGAGATCGGATGGTCAGCCTCGCTGACATGGTTGACACATGTCATCGTATCCCGATTGCGTTCATCGATGCTCATGCTGTTGATCACTTGATTGCCTGGGCAGGCTCTTTTATTTACACACTGCCGCTGCGTTAAACAAGGCAACCAAACTACCTCACTACCACTACTACTACTACTACTACTACTACTACTACTACTACTACTACTACTACGACCATTACTACTACTACTACCACCACCACCACTACGTCATCACTATGACATGTCTCATTCCAGGTACCGTAAACGGTTCTGCTCAGGAACCGGATATGCTACACGTTTACGACACTATCAAAGATCTGGTGTACAAGCATCTGATTCAGATCCCAATTAATTACGGCAATCAGGTAAGGCACAACAACAGAAAAACGTTCAAAAAGTGATGTGAAAACGTTAAACTCAATATACTGATTCAGTTACACCGTTGGCAAGCAGAATAATCCCACGGAAACGTCCTTAGTATGAAATACATTTCCTCCTTATCTGGGTACCGCAAACAATCACAATGTTTTATTTATTTCCCTTCGGTACCACTGACCAATGAATGCTTTGTTGTGTATTGTCCAGTCTCAGCCTACACCACATCGACTAATAATGATAGCAGTAATGATAATGTGCCACTTTATATAGCACAAACACACCACACCAAGTATGCGCTTACAATAAAGCACAACAAATTATTACCCCGGATAGCCCCAGTTGTCTGTTAGGCTCTTAAAGGTTCTAGTCATATGACTTATCCCACCGGGTACCCACTCTCTGCTGGGTGAACAGAGGCAATTTCTTTTCAAAACTCACTTGTCTAAGGTGACACCACATGTGTCAAACCGCCTTCTTTTCAATTCTTTTCGATATTTCCTATTCTTGAGGGAAAACATATTTTTCTTGGGTATTAAAATGCTTTGGGCAGTGTGTCATAATAGTGCAGTAGGTATAATCCTAAAAAACATTCGAAAAGCCTAACGGGCATTATAATTCCACGAGTCCCCCACATCACATCCTCGTGGCACCGTCGAAGGTATGCCCTGGTAAGATTTGCAGCTTTCGTTAAAAAGTACAGAATTTGATGAGTGAGTGTGGTTTTACACCGCTTTTTGGAATATTCCAACAATATCACGGCATGGAGCACCAGAAAAGGCTCTCACACATTGTGTCCATGCGGAGATTCGAACCCTTCGGCGTGACGAACACTTTAACCGCTAAGCTCCTACACCAGCCCAAAAAGTACAGAAACATGTTTTTTGGGGAAAGACGAGACTAACATTTAACATTCAGTTCCTTTGGAATGTCCTACATGTTTCTTTTTTCTATTTGTGTCGCCGTAGACGATCATGTACATCGCCAACGGTGTGAGGGATGACATCATGATGACAACTCCGCCGTCTGTCACAGAGGGTAAGTCTACATCATTTGAGCAGCACACCTTTATGTTCGAGCCTGGGGTAGCAATACAAATAGTGTGGAGAACATACCTGCGAGTAGGATGGGGTACCAGTTCAACCAGAACACTTGCCTCGTCTGGCAATGTTCATATGTTACGATGAAATAGGATTGTGTAACATTAGTGAGTTGTGTTCACGCTAATTTGACCAATACCAGGGAAGATCCGAGTTAACGTGTTTCTAATTGCTTGTCGTAAGAAGCTATGGCCCATGCTCTGTGCCATCACTTATGCCAGTCTATAAATGAATGACGTGCTTAGACCTTATTAGACCCATTACACGTACAGTAGTGTACATAAGACCCGAGAAGGTGCGGGTTGGAATGGATCTTCAGTAACCTACGCTTATTGCAAGAGGCAACTAACGGGATCGAGTGGTCAGGCTCACTGACTTGATTGAAACATGTCATCGTATGCCGATACCGTAGATCAATACTCAAGATGTTGATCACTTGATTGTCTGGACCAGACTTGGTTACTTACAGAACGCTGCAATAAAGCTGGAATGCTGCTGAATGCGGTGTTAAACAACACACAGAGTGAAACACTCTGTAAAATCCAAGTTGGAATTAGTATTCAGCAATCAAAACTTTTAACAATGTTTAGAGTAAATGGGAAAAAAAAACCCCGAACACCTTATGAATCTATGGTACTTTTCTTTAAGGACAGTACCTCAAGCATTACAAGGTCTTCCGAAACAATGTTGGCTTCCAGCATAACGACTTCGTCCTCCACCTGATGGCCGTGGACGACTGCGCGACGGCCTGTTCTGAGGATAGCCGCTTCGACTGCGAGTCGTTTTCATATTGTTACACAACCGGGGATTGCATGTTATACAGGCTCCACCCAGACAATAGCCAGAGTCTCCTCATAAACCAGTCCTACTGTGACCTGTATGCAAGTAAGTTGGTCACCTTCTCTGTCTTCCTCACAAACCAGATCTACTGTCATCTATATGAAAGTAAGTTGGTCACCTTCTCAGTTCTCAACACAACCAGACCTACTGTCATCTATATGCAAGTAAGCTGGTCACCTGCTCAGTTCTCAACACAAACCAGACGTACTATCATCTATATGCAAGTAAGTTGGCCACCTTCTCAGTTCTCAACACAAACCAGACCTACTGTCAGCTATATGCAAGTAGGTTAGCCACCTGCTCAGTTCTCAACACAAACCAGACCTACTGTCAGCTATATGCAAGTAGGTTGGCCACCTGCTCAGTTCTCAACACAAACCAGACCTACTGTCAGCTATATGCAAGTAAGTTGGCCACCTGCTCAGTTCTCAACACAAACCAGACCTACTGTCAGCTATATGCAAGTAAGTTGGTCACCTTCTCAGTTCTCAACACAAACCAGTCCTGCTGTGACCTGTATGCAAGTAAGTTGGCCACCTGCTCAGTTCTCAACACCAACCAGACCTACTGTCAGCTATATGCAAGTAAGTTGGTCACCTTCTCAGTTCTCAACACAAACCAGTCCTGCTGTGACCTGTATGCAAGTAAGTTGGCCACCTGCTCAGTTCTCAACACAAACCAGACCTACTGTCATCTATAAGCAAGTAAGCTGGTCACCTTCTCAGTTCTCAACACAAACCAGACCTACTATCATCTATATGCAAGTAAGTTGGCCACCTGCTCAGTTCTCAACACAAACCAGACCTACTGTCAGCTATATGCAAGTAGGTTGGCCACCTGCTCAGTTCTCAACACCAACCAGACCTACTGTCAGCTATATGCAAGTAAGTTGGCCACCTGCTCAGTTCTCAACACAAACCAAAGTTGGTCACCTTCTCAGTTCTCAACACAAACCAGTCCTGCTGTGACCTGTATGCAAGTAAGTTGGCCACCTGCTCAGTTCTCAACACCAACCAGACCTACTGTCAGCTATATGCAAGTAAGTTGGTCACCTTCTCAGTTCTCAACACAAACCAGTCCTGCTGTGACCTGTATGCAAGTAAGTTGGCCACCTGCTCAGTTCTCAACACCAACCAGACCTACTGTCATCTATAAGCAAGTAAGCTGGTCACCTTCTCAGTTCTCAACACAAACCAGACGTACTATCATCTATATGCAAGTAAGTTGGCCACCTGCTCAGTTCTCAACACAAACCAGACCTACTGTCAGCTATATGCAAGTAGGTTGGCCACCTGCTCAGTTCTCAACACCAACCAGACCTACTGTCAGCTATATGCAAGTAAGTTGGCCACCTGCTCAGTTCTCAACACAAACCAAAGTTGGTCACCTTCTCAGTTCTCAACACAAACCAGTCCTGCTGTGACCTGTATGCAAGTAAGTTGGCCACCTGCTCAGTTCTCAACACCAACCAGACCTACTGTCAGCTATATGCAAGTAAGTTGGTCACCTTCTCAGTTCTCAACACAAACCAGTCCTGCTGTGACCTGTATGCAAGTAAGTTGGCCACCTGCTCAGTTCTCAACACCAACCAGACCTACTGTCAGCTATATGCAAGTAAGTTGGTCACCTTCTCAGTTCTCAACACACACCAGACGTACTATCATCTATATGCAAGTAAGTTGGCCACCTGCTCAGTTCTCAACACAAACCAGACCTACTGTCAGCTATATGCAAGTAGGTTGGCCACCTGCTCAGTTCTCAACACAAACCAGACCTACTGTCAGCTATATGCAAGTAAGTTGGCCACCTGCTCAGTTCTCAACACAAACCAGACCTACTGTCAGCTATATGCAAGTAAGTTGGTCACCTTCTCAGTTCTCAACACAAACCAGTCCTGCTGTGACCTGTATGCAAGTAAGTTGGCCACCTGCTCAGTTCTCAACACCAACCAGACCTACTGTCAGCTATATGCAAGTAAGTTGGTCACCTTCTCAGTTCTCAACACAAACCAGTCCTGCTGTGACCTGTATGCAAGTAAGTTGGCCACCTGCTCAGTTCTCAACACCAACCAGACCTACTGTCAGCTATATGCAAGTAAGTTGGTCACCTTCTCAGTTCTCAACACACACCAGACGTACTATCATCTATATGCAAGTAAGTTGGCCACCTGCTCAGTTCTCAACACAAACCAGACCTACTGTCAGCTATATGCAAGTAGGTTGGCCACCTGCTCAGTTCTCAACACCAACCAGACCTACTGTCAGCTATATGCAAGTAAGTTGGCCACCTGCTCAGTTCTCAACACAAACCAAAGTTGGTCACCTTCTCAGTTCTCAACACAAACCAGTCCTGCTGTGACCTGTATGCAAGTAAGTTGGCCACCTGCTCAGTTCTCAACACCAACCAGACCTACTGTCAGCTATATGCAAGTAAGTTGGTCACCTTCTCAGTTCTCAACACAAACCAGTCCTGCTGTGACCTGTATGCAAGTAAGTTGGCCACCTGCTCAGTTCTCAACACCAACCAGACCTACTGTCAGCTATATGCAAGTAAGTTGGTCACCTTCTCAGTTCTCAACACAAACCAGTCCTGCTGTGACCTGTATGCAAGTAAGTTGGCCACCTGCTCAGTTCTCAACACCAACCAGACCTACTGTCAGCTATATGCAAGTAAGTTGGTCACCTTCTCAGTTCTCAACACAAACCAGTCCTGCTGTGACCTGTATGCAAGTAAGTTGGCCACCTGCTCAGTTCTCAACACCAACCAGACCTACTGTCAGCTATATGCAAGTAAGTTGGTCACCTTCTCAGTTCTCAACACACACCAGACGTACTATCATCTATATGCAAGTAAGTTGGCCACCTGCTCAGTTCTCAACACAAACCAGACCTACTGTCAGCTATATGCAAGTAGGTTGGCCACCTGCTCAGTTCTCAACACCAACCAGACCTACTGTCAGCTATATGCAAGTAAGTTGGCCACCTGCTCAGTTCTCAACACAAACCAAAGTTGGTCACCTTCTCAGTTCTCAACACAAACCAGTCCTGCTGTGACCTGTATGCAAGTAAGTTGGCCACCTGCTCAGTTCTCAACACCAACCAGACCTACTGTCAGCTATATGCAAGTAAGTTGGTCACCTTCTCAGTTCTCAACACAAACCAGTCCTGCTGTGACCTGTATGCAAGTAAGTTGGCCACCTGCTCAGTTCTCAACACCAACCAGACCTACTGTCAGCTATATGCAAGTAAGTTGGTCACCTTCTCAGTTCTCAACACAAACCAGTCCTGCTGTGACCTGTATGCAAGTAAGTTGGCCACCTGCTCAGTTCTCAACACAAACCAGACCTACTGTCATCTATAAGCAAGTAAGCTGGTCACCTTCTCAGTTCTCAACACAAACCAGACGTACTATCATCTATATGCAAGTAAGTTGGCCACCTGCTCAGTTCTCAACACAAACCAGACCTACTGTCAGCTATATGCAAGTAGGTTGGCCACCTGCTCAGTTCTCAACACCAACCAGACCTACTGTCAGCTATATGCAAGTAAGTTGGCCACCTGCTCAGTTCTCAACACAAACCAAAGTTGGTCACCTTCTCAGTTCTCAACACAAACCAGTCCTGCTGTGACCTGTATGCAAGTAAGTTGGCCACCTGCTCAGTTCTCAACACAAACCAGACCTACTGTCAGCTATATGCAAGTAAGTTGGTCACCTTCTCAGTTCTCAACACACACCAGACGTACTATCATCTATATGCAAGTAAGATGGCCACCTGCTCAGTTCTCAACACAAACCAGACCTACTGTCAGCTATATGCAAGTAGGTTGGCCACCTGCTCAGTTCTCAACACCAACCAGACCTACTGTCAGCTATATGCAAGTAAGTTGGCCACCTGCTCAGTTCTCAACACAAACCAAAGTTGGTCACCTTCTCAGTTCTCAACACAAACCAGTCCTGCTGTGACCTGTATGCAAGTAAGTTGGCCACCTGCTCAGTTCTCAACACCAACCAGACCTACTGTCAGCTATATGCAAGTAAGTTGGTCACCTTCTCAGTTCTCAACACAAACCAGTCCTGCTGTGACCTGTATGCAAGTAAGTTGGCCACCTGCTCAGTTCTCAACACAAACCAAAGTTGGTCACCTTCTCAGTTCTCAACACAAACCAGTCCTGCTGTGACCTGTATGCAAGTAAGTTGGCCACCTGCTCAGTTCTCAACACCAACCAGACCTACTGTCAGCTATATGCAAGTAAGTTGGTCACCTTCTCAGTTCTCAACACAAACCAGTCCTGCTGTGACCTGTATGCAAGTAAGTTGGCCACCTGCTCAGTTCTCAACACCAACCAGACCTACTGTCAGCTATATGCAAGTAAGTTGGTCACCTTCTCAGTTCTCAACACAAACCAGTCCTGCTGTGACCTGTATGCAAGTAAGTTGGCCACCTGCTCAGTTCTCAACACAAACCAGACCTACTGTCATCTATAAGCAAGTAAGCTGGTCACCTTCTCAGTTCTCAACACAAACCAGACGTACTATCATCTATATGCAAGTAAGTTGGCCACCTGCTCAGTTCTCAACACAAACCAGACCTACTGTCAGCTATATGCAAGTAGGTTGGCCACCTGCTCAGTTCTCAACACCAACCAGACCTACTGTCAGCTATATGCAAGTAAGTTGGCCACCTGCTCAGTTCTCAACACAAACCAAAGTTGGTCACCTTCTCAGTTCTCAACACAAACCAGTCCTGCTGTGACCTGTATGCAAGTAAGTTGGCCACCTGCTCAGTTCTCAACACAAACCAGACCTACTGTCAGCTATATGCAAGTAAGTTGGTCACCTTCTCAGTTCTCAACACACACCAGACGTACTATCATCTATATGCAAGTAAGATGGCCACCTGCTCAGTTCTCAACACAAACCAGACCTACTGTCAGCTATATGCAAGTAGGTTGGCCACCTGCTCAGTTCTCAACACCAACCAGACCTACTGTCAGCTATATGCAAGTAAGTTGGCCACCTGCTCAGTTCTCAACACAAACCAAAGTTGGTCACCTTCTCAGTTCTCAACACAAACCAGTCCTGCTGTGACCTGTATGCAAGTAAGTTGGCCACCTGCTCAGTTCTCAACACCAACCAGACCTACTGTCAGCTATATGCAAGTAAGTTGGTCACCTTCTCAGTTCTCAACACAAACCAGTCCTGCTGTGACCTGTATGCAAGTAAGTTGGCCACCTGCTCAGTTCTCAACACAAACCAGACCTACTGTCAGCTATATGCAAGTAAGTTGGTCACCTTCTCAGTTCTCAACACAAACCAGTCCTGCTGTGACCTGTATGCAAGCAAGTTGGTCAACGATTTCTTGTATAATTATTTACATGATATTGGTATTTTAATGCTGTCATTTATATTTATCGTTGGTATTATTTTAGTGGTACAAGTATTTGTTATGGCGCTCATATTCAGGCGCATTGCCTGCTCACGGCCTTACGGAAATTACCGTCTCCGATCATATGACACTATCGTAGTTCTCTATACTTTTCCAACTCCCTGGGGATCACATAGGTGCGATGAACTATACAATCGCATTGCCCGCACATAGTCACGGGTACCCATTATACAACTGGATGAACTGAGACAGTCTGGAACTATACACTCGCATTGCGAGTACATACTCACGGGTACCCATTTTACAGCTGGGTGAACTGAGACTATGTGGATCTAAGTATATTATCCAAGGATACTACGCAAATGTGATAATCAGCTTCGAGGCGTAATTTTGAAGTATATTTTCCTGTATTTCAAACAGTAACACAGTCACTTATGGCTTTCTGACCTGCGTCGAACAAACATGGTGTTTCCAGTAAATTCTAGTTGTGCTAAACAGAGGTACGTGTCTTCTCCAGAGAGTTATGTTTACGACTTCAACAAGTATCCCGGCCAAGTACTGCTGACACCTGCCCACGAGAGTCTGGATTCAGTCAACTCACCCGACATGTGTGCCAGGAACTGCTCCCTCACCACAGACTTCGACTGCAAGAGCTTCGACTACTGCCCCAACCTCAAGTCTTGCCGTCTCCGGACACAACACATCCTGGAGGTACCAGATACGTCTGTCGTCGCCTCCCCAATGTGTGACCACTATTCCAGTGAGTTGGAATGTTTAACATCTTATTCCAATATTGTTTGGCATTTTAGAAGTTGTAGAAATGAAAGAAAACTAAGTTCCATGGACAATCAACTTCTTTATTGCAGTGAGTGCTACTTTTCGGCTTAAGTAGTAACACCGTTATCAAGCATCACGGTTAACAAGCATCACAGAAACGTCGCAGTCATTGCGCTTGTTTTTTCTTCAATCGAACATTGTTTGCAGTTAAAGTATGAACGCCAAATAGCCATTTGGATGTAATACAAATGTGTACAACTGTTAACTCATATATCCATCCTTCCGGAAGAGTGTTTTTGTTTGTTTATGTTGAAAAAGATATCGTCAGTAATGTTATGCTTGAATATTTTTTTTCATTCTAACTCAGTCAAATTATACACTTTAATCTTTAATCTTTTTGAGATATACCCACTGTCTTTAAAAGTTCCTGAAAATTATTGAAAATTATAACCTGTGCAGCAAGCAAAACAAAACAGAAGCAGTGTAACCCTCGCGAACGTTTTTATCCCCAAGGCCTTTACACATAGTTTTGTAAAAAAAAGGAGTTGTTTGATGATGTAAATATCTCATCGTTCGGTGTGGGAGTTGTAATTACAGCTCCGTAGGTCTGAGGTCGACTCTTGTGATGTAAAACATAACGTCTAATGTAAAACGTAAGGTCTAATGTAAAACATAACATCTAATGTAAAACGTAACGTCTAATGTAAAACATAACGTCTAATGTAAAATCCCTCATTGGTCTCGGTCAATAGGAGACTACGTGTACGACTTCAGCAAAACTAGCAACAGCGTCATCAGCAGTCACGACGATATCGTAGTGTCCGGCGTCACAAGAGACGCCTGTGCTAAGTTATGCGTGGAACAGAGCGGCTTCGAGTGCAAGAGCTTTGAGTTCTGCGGCAATACCACAGACTGTAGACTGTCCTCTGCGCAGCCCAGGAGTAAACCTGTCACTGTTGTCCCTGATAAGATATGTGACTTGTACACACGTGAGTGAACCCGTATTCTACGCTGAGGTCAATAAACACAGGATTGTGATTGGCTAATTAAAGTCATTCTGGTGTCCGCCGCCTTGATATTGCGGGGTAAAACTAAACTTACTCACTTCAAATATCACTGTTCCTACACCGCAATATAACATTCAAATCCAACGCCTGTATTACCTCGATACTGTATCACCATGACGACCACAAGTCGAATAGACACTAACGGTACATCACCATGACAACCACTTCCTCTACTATGGAAAAAAGCACCATCCATTATTAGTTCTTTTAAAAACCTTTCCAAACCTTCGTAACTATGACATCCGGAAGACATGCTGACACCATGACAACCACTAAGTAACTAAACCATATTTCCATCTTTCAGGTACACTGATAAAGGGCAGTATTCCATACGACCCCAACGCGGCAGTCCACTATCAATACCTTACAAAACCTCAGGATGACTCAGGTGCTCAGAACTTATCCCAACATTGTACTTTTGGTGGACATCATGATGAACAGAAGATGAATTAATCTCAAAGATTTCATCAAGAACTATTATACATATAGTCAACAAATGATATCATTTTGAGGAAACGCTGAAACCGTACACCCATACGTTAGACCTTCACTGAACACAGTAGACGGTTCAACCTCATTAAAACCTGCTTTTTGCTTTTTTAAGTAATCGATACGAGGACCAGTATTACATGGACTAAGAATAAATCGCACTTGTATATTTTGAAATCTCGAAAAAATGTAATGTCTTCAAACGTTGGCACTAGAACGAACTGTCCAGCGAGTGATGAACCGTTTGTTTACCGTTACATCATCACAGCCGAGCTGTAATGTGTAATTTGAAAACGATGCTGGTATTGATAATTACGATGGAATGTATCTGGCTGTTTCTGCCTAAGTGTCAGCATATTTGGTTCCTCGCTGATCTTTTTTTTTTGGTAAGTCTGGTGTTCTTGACTTCTATTGAGTAATGTGTAACACATATTTCTTCAAAAGAGGCATTGAACCCACACACCATCGCCATATAGCTGGAATATTGTTGAGTGCGGCGTAAAACTAAACTCACTCACTCACTGAACCCACATCGTTCTTTACGAAGCTAGTACACAGCATCTTTCCAATGTCATGTGCCCATGTCACGTGTTGTGTATTCCAGGTACCAAGGCGGGTCTGGCTGTGGGGATGCTAATCCTGGGGGTGTTGCTGGGGGTCGGTGTCCTGTATCTCGTCATTCGGCTTCGTGGAAAAAAGTTGGAGGACATGAGTGTCCATTTCGTGAATAAGGAGAATGATTAGACAGTGACAAATAGAATCTGTTACACACTTGTTATGCGGTCACGTTTACCTGGAAAACGTCTGTGTTTTTAGACTAATCTGTTAAGCACCTGTGTTCAGACTAATCTATTCCTCACTTGTGATCAGATAATTCTGTTACTTGTGTTCATTAACTAATCCGTTACACACGTGTGTTCAGACTAATCTTTTACGCACCTGTGTTCAGACCAGTCTGCTACACAATTGTGATTTGTGCTGAGACATGTCTGTTAACCATCCAGGGTCGTGTTCAAATTCATGTTTCATAGATATTCAAATCTGCCCATAGTAGTATGTTAAACACCTCCTTCAATATCCTATTGCACACTTGTTCAAATTAGCCTTTTCCATACGTGTGTTCTGATTAGTCTGTTGCACACCTGTGTTCAGAATAGTTTATTCATGTTAATCTGCTATACACTAGATATCAGTTTGAATGTTCACCATTTACTGTTAATGAATCATCAACACCCCAACTCACTGTATTATACAAAATCACCCACACGTCTCATAATGTTATTAAACCAGTTAAAACCCATCTAAAACCAAGTAACCCATTTTGATCATAGGCTGTCGATTCATAATTATTGTTTCATGATTGTAATGGTATGTCTGTACACTATACATGCTACTTTTATGTCAAACCAAAAGTCATGTCACCCTGCATTTTGATTCAAGCCAAAAAAACGCTCTTAGCACATCGTGCATAGCGATATTTGCCAATCATAAACATTCATCGCCATACGGGCCATTGTCTCTTTCGAAAAAGAAACGAAATGAATTAAGAAGTACAGAAAGACAAATCGATGTAATATTCAGTGGCGTGTCCACTCATGGTCATGTAGTCAAAGCGTCCGCTTGTCACAGCCAAGGTCGTGGTCAGTCCCCAAAAGAACAACAGTTGAAACCAATCAGTGGTGTCGACCACCGGGATACGGCTAAGTGCGGCGTAAAATCGCATTCACTCATTCCCTCGCTTACTACGAAGCACGGGTTCTTGCACATTCCAACACAACTATTGTGGACTACAGAGTATACAATTTATTTATTGTGTATATATATATGTATGTATGACATGTATAAAGCTGTAAATATAATCTTTCACATAACTGAACTTGTCAGTTAGTTATGGTCAATAACATAAACATTAACATAAACAATATACATTCAAAAAACACCTTGCATGTCAACGATGTGTCCTATAAGAGTGTGATATGGTCACGAGTGACAAATCCAATGACGACTCGAAGATCTGTCAACGTTCTGCTATACCGCGTATATCTACAAGCTTGATAAAAACTGACACCACCAGCCCCCCACCTCCTCAACTTCCCCCAATTCAGAAACTGTCACTACCTCCTTATCAGAGAGTGTCACTCCCCCTATATCAATATATTACTAGCCATTATTTCAGCATCTGACACTCCCCTTTTTCAGCATATCACTACCTTCTATTTCAGGTTCTGACAATGCTTCTGTTTCAGCAATTGACACTACCACTATTTGGCTTATGTTCTTGCACCTATTTCTGAGTCCCAGAATCTCTAATCCTAACTTCACTACTCTCTATTTCAGCTCCTGTCACAAATCCCCTTTTGAACAACTGTCACTAACCCCTACTGCAGTTTCAGTCACTATCCTATATTTCAGTGTCAGTCACTACCCCATATTTCAGTGTCAGTCACTACCCCGTATTTCATCAATTGCCACTACTACCTTTATCAGCATATTACTACCATCTTTCAGCGTCTGCCACTATCCCCGACATGCTACTGCATGTCTTTAGTCTAAATGTCGCCTACCACTATCGCTAACAACAGTCCAACACATGCTACCACGCTTCTGTCAGATAAAACATGGCAGGACCTATACTCAAGCTCCTGTCACCATCCCTGGTCGAGTGTCTAGTAGTTGGTGTACACGTGGGTGTCCTCAAGAAGGCTTCTCACGCATCGATAGCACAGATTGTATTCCGCCTGAAGAAATAACGAATATCATAAATATTAAAATACATGTAAACGTTTACAGTATCTATCGTACTGATTGACGTCACTACTGTCAACAATGAACAGTGTGTATCGCACAAATACTGGCAATACACTGAATGAAAAATTCTGGATCATTTCAAAGGAACTGTATATACTGAACCGCAAAGGAAACGCGACCTTACAAAACAAATGCAATTTATTCCTCTTTCATGGTGGCTCTTGTATTATGATAACATGTTTTCAATCCAAATTGACCGTTATCACCAACATCAGCGTGTTTTCGGATGACCAAACGCACCTAAAAAGATAGACGTGTTAAAGGTTCTGTATGAAATTCTAGAAAATGAAAATACACATCCAGATCGTGACAACCCTCCCAATGAAAGCGAGTCCCAAACTCGCCCGAAATCTTTCCTGTCTTGACACAATCGCCATACCTCGACTTACGACAACGCCGGTGCCGACACTTCTAGGGTACTGTTGGATTACATAAGACAACATGGCATCCAAACTCTACAGTGGCCTACAATAGAACACCTTTGGGACGAGATTCAAAGAAGACTGAATGAGCTCCAACTAAGGCAGACAACTCCGACTGGACTCGATGATTCATTTTGCAGTGATGAGGGCCAGTGTATGGCCTTCATCAACTGGCTAATTCGTTCCATGTACAGACGACGCAACGCCGTCATCGATGCCCACGGAGACCAACACTTTGACGTGTCTTAGTGGTTGGTGAATTTGTTTGTGTCAACTCTATGATAACCATAATTGTCACGTTTGGACGCAATCCTCCGTTTTGCTTGTAAATTAAACCGAATTAAAGGGTGTGCGTTTCTTTTGCGGTTCAGTAAAGTGAAAAATGACATCTTTGGATTATAACTGTAACATAAAAGGAGTGAGTGAGTGAGTGAGTTTAGTTTTACGCCGCTTTTAGCAATATTCCAGCAATATCACGGCGGGGGACACCAGAAAATGGGCTTCACTCATTGTACCCATGTGGGGAATCGAACCCGGGTCTTCGGCGTGACGAGCGAACGCTTTAACCACTAGGCTTCACCACCGCCCCGTAACATAAAAGGAATTAACGTCGCGTGTGAAAGCAGTTTTAAAGCTAACCACATTATGTCATTTTCTTCACGAACTCACCATGCTCCGGATGACCTCTGGTCTGTAGGCTCGAACCTGGGAAATGACGTGTGGGATGGCTACTGTCTGGTCAACCTCCGCCTGGTCAATCATCGTCGAAACGCAGCAGAATATACCTCCGTTACCGTGTGACGGACTGAAACGCACGGTATGGTTAAATGTGCAGGTGGACAGTTGGGAGCTAAGCAAGCTGGGACGATAACGTAGCATAATCCGAAACGGGTGCTAAAGAGCGTTACCGCAGCATGAACTGAAGCAACGTTAACGGTATAACGTTAACCCAAGATTATAGCGTTACGGTCTCGTCGTGAGAGTTGAAACATAGCACTATTCTACGTCAACATGAATTGAATGATGAAAACATGGTTTTAATGACATCACTGAAATCAGTTTGTGAAAGAATGGGTCTTGCCCTTACTGCGAGCTACGCTTCCTCCAACTGACCCGTGCTTAAAGCCAGCTGACGGTTAGGCAACACGAGGGTTGAGTAGGCTACAGGTAGTCACTAGAAACAAGCACCTGCATATACACTAGTAAGTGAGTGATTTTACGCCACACTCAGCAATATTTCAGCTACACGGATGGTGGTGGTCTATAAATAATCGAGTTTGGACCAGACAATTTCAAATTTCAAATCAACAGCACGAACATCGATATCTACAATTCGGAACCGATGACGTGTCAACCAAGTCAGCGAGCTTGACCACCCGATCCCGTTAGTCACCTCTTACGACAAGCATCAGTTACCGAAGGTCAATTCTATCCCGGATCTTCACACCGTGAAATAGGCCTAATAAGGTCTAGTGGTGCCATTCATTTATCAACTGGCACCTGTAACGGCCTAGTGCATGAGAAGCCATGGTGTGCCTACTGTGGATAAAGAACTTTCGGTCAATGTGCAGATTATGAAACGTGCAATACATATTTGTTACTCTTGATATCTGTACTGTTTGGGGCTATAACACTACCTGATAAACACTTTTCTGCTGAAAAAGTGCAAGATAAAAGGTTCGGTTGCGTGTAAAGGTGCCCGTCGACATGATTGTAGTGGGCACTATGTCTTTGTTCACTATTAGTGATACATGATTTCGTGACGTGGTGTTAACAACGTAAAACGCAGAAAAGGAAGCAACGGATCATGAGACTGAAATTATCTTGACGCCGCTCTCCATACCCAGAGTTATCAGTTACCACGGTCAAGGATGCGTAAAGTGACGTTAAGCCGATATTACCTGCTCTGAACTACAACTGGTCTGTCGCCGGAGATATTTTGCTTGACCGTCTTTATGAAGTCGATCACAATGTAGGGGGACTCGGACAGGTTGGTGGAGTCCGCCCACTCCGGACAGGTCAGGTGGGTCATCGTAGTCTCGAGGTCCTGCAGGACACAGTGACTATTGCATGAGATATGCTATACAGATGGGCTGTATACAGGATATTTGATATATCGAGAAATGGTACCGGAGATGTGATGCGGCACTAACGTGACATGACACAGGAGATATGGTTTAACGGGTTGATGATACAGAAAATACGGTATAGCGGGGCATGAAACATGAGGTATGGATAGCGTGACATGATACAAGAGATGTGATACAGTGGGACATGATTTAGCAGATATGGTACAGCGGGACATGATATAGGAGATATGATATAGCGGGATATGATACAGGAGATATGATACAGCGGGACATGATACAAGAGATGTGATACAGCGGAGCATGATATAGGAGATATGGTACAGTGGTACACGATTCAGGAGGTATGATATAGCGGGATATGATAAAGGACATATGGTATAGCAGGACATGATACAGGAAGTATGGTATAGCGGGACATGATACAGGAGGTATGGTATAGCGAGACATGGTACATGAGATATGATACAGTCGGACGTGATACACGGCATACGATACAGCGGGATATGATACAGGAGATACGGTACAGAAGGACATGATACAGGAGATATAGTACATGAGGGACATGGTTCAGTAGAACGTAATACGGGATGTACAGTGGAGGATAACCGAAGAGATGTTGAAAGAAACACACTTAGGTAATGTGTCAAGCGTATCACTGCAACCGACTGCCAAATTGAAAAGATCCTACTCAAACTTTCAAAATTCGAACAACAAGAGTGAGTGAGTGAGTTTGGTTTTACGCCGCTTTTAGCAATATTCCAGCGATATCACGGCGGGTGACACCAGAAAATGGGCCTCACACATTGTACCCATGTGGGGAGTCGAACCAGGGTCTTCAAGCGAACGCTTTAACCACTGGGCTACCCCACCGCTCCTCGAACAACAAGACGCGCTTAACAAATGTACTGGTTATTATCTATGCCAAACCATCTCGATTGCAAAAAATAATTCATTCCCCAAACCTTACCTGTAACAATATTAAATTTGACACACTAGCAGTTTCAACACTCAGCCGGCCTTTTCAAGTCAAGGGCTGTTAATTCACACAGAGTGAGTTTAGTGTTACGCCGCTTTTTACACTATTCCAGCAATATCACTGTTGGTTACACCAGAAATGGACTTCACAAGTTGCACCCATGTGGGGAATCGAACCCAGGTCTTTGGCATGACGAGCGAACGTTTTGACCACAAGCCTACACACAGACCCACTTCCGATAGAGATTGAGAGTGATTACTCATTGACGTCTTGTGGATCATCAATGTTACGTACGTTCTTGATGACATGTTTCCGTTTGCTAGAAGTGAGATCCTACAGATAGATATTTCAAAGGAAACAGTTTATCACGAGTGATTCGCTTCTCACCTCCTCGTGGTAGACTAGTGTTCTAACGACAGCACGGCCCTGTGTCTCCTTGCTTGTACACGTCACCCGACAACTGTCGAATTCAACGACGTCATTGAGTTCTGGCCACAGTTTTGGATTATCCTGCGAAAAGACAAAACGCAGGCTAATACCCCCCGGGACGACTATCCTTGACTCAGTAGTTGACCTGAATAGTTTTTGCATCTATCCTTTCATCTATCCTTGATGTTAATGAATGACTTCCCTTTCACAAATATTTATCTTGATAGATGCAAACACAATCTACCTTGAAATTCCCACGTATATTATACTACCGTGGATGGGTGACCTTGATGTCAATCACTTGACTGTCTAGTAAAGACGTATATCCATATAGCTTTAACATTGGTTAATGGTGAGTTAAACAAATGCACCAACCTTGTAATCAACGAACAATGTAACCAATATGCCTTTAAAGTATTGTGATATGGTGCAGTTGTGGTCCAGTCGTTCTCCCGAGACAGCCATGGGTGTCTTGAATGTTATCTTATTCGTTTGCTGTTTAACGCCACACTTAACAATATTCAAGCTGTATAACGTTCGTAACATATAGACCCGTGAAGGTCCCGGGGTAGAATAGACCTTCAGCAACCCATGCTTGCCATAAAAGGCGACTCAGCTTGTCGTAAGAGGCGACTAACGGGATCGGGTGGTCAGGCTCGCTGACTTGGTTGACGCATGTCATCGGTTCCCAATTGCGCAGATCGATGCTCATGTTGTTGATCACTGGATTGTCTGGTCCAGACTCGATTATTTACAGACCGCCGCCATATAGCTGGAATATTGCTGAGTGCGGCGTAAAACTAAACTCACTCACTCACTCACTCACTCGTAACATATAGAATCTGGACCAGATAATCCAGTGATCAACAGTATGGGCATCGATATGCGCAATTGGGAATCGATGTCACGTGTCAACCAAGTCAGCGAGCCAGACCACCCGATCCCGATAGTCGCCTTTTACGACAAGCATGGGTTACTGAAGACCAATTCGAACCCGGATCTTCACGGGTTCAGAAAGTTTGTACCAATGAGTTACAAACCTCGCGCTTCATTCTTCCCTGGCATTTGTTCACATTCATTTCTTAAAAGCTGTGTATGCCAGGAGCTTCTCTGATGCGTGTCAGAGAAACTTCTTTCCAAACTGTATACTCACGTGATCCAAGGTGACAATAGTTTGAATGTCAAGGTCATACATCCATCTGTAGAACTCGTCAGCAGAGGTCACATCCGGGGTGTCCATCAGCAGAAACTGCTTGCGATACCAGAAACCCTAGAGAGATTGGTGCAACAATGATGAAGAAACCCCAGAGAGATTGGTGCAACAATGATGAAGAAACCCCAGAGAGATTGGTGCAACAATGATGAAGAAACCCTAGAGAGATTGGTGCAACAATGAAGAAGAAACCCCAGAGAGATTGGTGCAACAATGATGAAGAAACCCCAGAGAGATTGGTGCAACAATGATGAAGAAACCCTAGAGAGATTGGTGCAACAATGAAGAAGAAACCCCAGAGAGATTGGTGCAACAATGATGAAGAAACCCCAGAGAGATTGGTGCAACAATGATGAAGAAACCCTAGAGAGATTGGTGCAACAATGATGAAGAAACCCTAGAGAGATTGGTGCAACAATGATGAAGAAACCCTAGAGAGATTGGTGCAACAATGATGAAGAAACCCCAGAGAGATTGGTGCAACAATGATGAAGAAACCCCAGAGAGATTGGTGCAACAATGATGAAGAAACCCCAGAGAGACTGGTGCAACAATGATGAAGAAACCCCAGAGAGATTGGTGCAACAATGATGAAGAAACCCTAGAGAGATTGGTGCAACAATGATGAAGAAACCCCAGAGAGATTGGTGCAACAATGATGAAGAAACCCCAGAGAGATTGGTGCAACAATGATGAAGAAACCCCAGAGAGATTGGTGCAACAATGATGAAGAAACCCCAGAGAGATTGGTGCAACAATGATGAAGAAACCCTAGAGAGATTGGTGCAACAATGATGAAGAAACCCCAGAGAGATTGGTGCAACAATGATGAAGAAACCCCAGAGAGATTGGTGCAACAATGATGAAGAAACCCCAGAGAGACTGGTGCAACAATGATGAAGAAACCCCAGAGAGATTGGTGCAACAATGATGAAGAAACCCTAGAGAGATTGGTGCAACAATGATGAAGAAACCCCAGAGAGATTGGTGCAACAATGATGAAGAAACCCCAGAGAGATTGGTGCAACAATGATGAAGAAACCCCAGAGAGACTGGTGCAACAATGATGAAGACGTACACACGATCCTTCCTTGAAATAGTGTTTCCGAATGAACAGACTCAAGAGGTGAGGTAAACAGTGTTTGGTTTCAGGATTATTGCACTTACAAAGCGAGTGAGTGAGTGTAGTTTTGCGCCGCGTTCAGAAATATTCCAGCAATATCATGGCGAGGGACACGAGAAATGGACTTCACATAATGCGCCCTTGTGGGGAATAAAACGTGAGGTGTTACTGTCGTCCATTGAATGTTTTAGAACAGATTCTGGTACGTCTTGGGTTTAGTCCCACCTAGGAATCGAACCCTCACTCTCAGTGTGAGACACTGAAATCTAGTATCTAACCCACACAGCGACTTTTACAAAATGTAAACTTTACAACTGGTATTGGGGGTACCCCTTGGAAACCGAAATATGATATATGTTAAGATACAACAGAACATTTTCTGTAAGGCATTGCGTATTCACAGATACATAGTACCTTTCTAAGAGGTGCTTTTTAGCTATTGTTGAAACTCAGGAACCTGAGAGGACGATTCCGACATTCGCACCATAGTGACGTGGTTCTGGCACACTCTGAGACTTTGGAATTCTACACAACGAAATACAGCACATCAAGCGTAAAAGCCACACTCGTGCCCAGTAAACTTTTATGATATTAGACAAGGCCTTATTCGGCTACTGACCGGAACAAAGACGACGCCAGCATAATCCAAACCGTCATTGTCATCTCCGAGAGCCTCTTTGGTTCCATTCTCCTCATCTGCTGAAGATAAGGATCATAATTAAACAAACATTATAAAAAAAACAAACAAAAACAAAAAACAAAAAAAACAAACAAAAAAACACGCAATCTGATGGTAACACATAGGTTATTTTTAAACGTAGGCCTTCGTACTGAATTGTTGTTATTGTCCACTGTTATATTTTATCACGATTGTAAATCTGATTTACACAGTACGCCCACAAGCCCTCGTACTTTTGCGATGATCAGAGATTAGATCATGTATATAAAATTTGAGATGACCCCCTGATTCGAAATGCTTCCGAGCACAATAAATCCTGACTTGATGTATTGCACTGTGAAACATTTTTGAGTAGGGGGGCATCTCAAAAATATATTTTTAATCGTTAATCCTCGGAAATAAACGAGTGCATGTGAGAATGACCGGTTTTTGCCAATATCGTCCTAAAAGCGTTAAAAAAGCGTTAATTGGTTCTGTTTGATTACTCTGAAATGGAGAAAATGCTTCGTACCGAGGCTCATGGTGCTCTCACAGGATCTCAGGGTAAATCCGGCGGATTCGGTGCTTCTCTCGGAGTCTTTGCCGATGAAAGAATTCAGTTTCTGGAAGACACGCATGTCATGTGGATTTAAAGCCAGTGGGTGCAGGCCCAACGTGTAAAATGTACATGAAAGCCTTGTTAAAACGAATGATGAGGTTCGCAGAAGATGTGTCCGAAGTAACGACTCTTTGTCTCTTTGTTGATTATTAAGCATGTAACGCACACATACACAGACACACAAACACACACAGAGACACAAAGACACACACACACTGTCCCCTCGCGTCTGCTTCCTCTCCCCACCCCCTCAATGCACACACACTCTCTCTCTCTCAAACACACACACACACACAGAGACACACACAGACACGCACACAGTGACGACATTGTGTGTGTCTATATGATCAAGTTCGACTGTCGTTCCTATGACTCTCATTTCGTCCGTCGAAACGAGCGCCAGGGACCTGGGATTCACTAAACCATTTATTTGGCAGTAGCGACAACTTGCAATCCCCAGTCCACATCACAAAGGAGATGCATTGGAGCACTTTGACTCTCCCTCTGGCCGTTGAATCTACATTCGAAATACATAAGACCATGGTCCCCTCCTCCCGCCCTGACTGAAACTGTGTAGAGCGTGAGTGTATTTGTCACTGGGTCAGTTTCCAAGCTGAGGACTCTAAGCGCTGGTGTCCCACAGGGCTCAGTGCTTGGTCCTTTTTCATTCATTGTTTACATTATTGACATAGCTGATGAATTAGATTGCTTAACGTATTTATTTGCTGATGATTCGTCTTTCGGTTACTCTTCTCAAGATAACAGGATTTTTTAAATGAATATAAGTGCTAATTTAAGTAAGTTAAATACTAGGGGTAAAAGATGGCTAATTAGGTACAATCCAGAAAAGACGGAAGCTGTCCTATTCTCGGCGAAAAGTGATATCGATATACCACATCTTTACTTCAATGGTGTTGAAACTAAATTTGTTGATAATCACAAACATCTTGGAGTTACTCTTACTCGCAACGGAAAATGGGCTGACCATATTCAAAGTGTGATACAATAGGTTTCAAAAATGGTTAATTCCTTGCGACTTTTGAAATATATATTGTGTAGGGGTACTCTCATTAAGATCTATACCATGTTCATTCGGCCACATCTTGAATACGCATGTGGCGTCTCGGGTGTACTCTCGAACAAATAAATATGCTAGAACAGATTCAGTTACAAGCAGCGAGAATAGTTACTGGTATACCAATATATACATCTCGGGAAATTCTTTACTTTGAAACTGGATGGGAAACATTACATGTTCGTAACAGAAAACGAAGGCTATGTTTGAAGTATAAAATTCAACACGAAATGACTCCTTCGTATCTAAAAGACCTCCTTCCTTTCAATGTTGGTTCTAAATCTAAGTATAATCTACGCAATTCTCTCAATATATCGATTCTTACTCCAAGACTTAAACAATGTGTCACTCAAAAGAATCCATTTTTCCTTCTACAATATGCTCTTGAAACAATTTATCAACCACAGTTCGTAATTCAAAAATTGTTAACTTTCTAATTCTAAATCATCTATCACTGACAGCTGTGAGTATGCACCTCAGTATTATTCATGTGGTAAAAGAAAATTAAATATTATTCATACCAAGTTGCGATATTCTGTCAGTTGCTTGAACTCTGATTTGTTGGGCTAAACAATGATCCCATTTGTACATATGGTGATTCTATTGAGGATTCGTATCAGTATCTGTTTGAATGTTCATTGTACAAACAACAGAGAGTTAACTTCATATTATCTGTTAAGCGCATCCGTTTGTCAGCTGGTATTTCAGTTGACCTCAAACTTTTGTTAGATTGAAGTGCAGACCTACCATCATGCGAAAATACAAATGTATTCAAGTTAGTGCAATCATTCATCATTGTGCATAATGGCCAGTACTTTTATTGTTTGTAATTGCACGTTTAGACAAGAGCAAAATCGTGACGTCATCAGTGATTCTGGGAATGAGACTATGCATGGTAACGACACACTATTATGACGTAATACTGACCATGAACTCTGACATCATGGCTGCGTCATCAATGGTTGGCTGGGAAAGAAACGCGTGACTTGACTGTGGTGGCGGAAGCAGGACGGACAAGGCAAGAGCCTCGTGCAGGAAGATGTACTGGTCCTATAAGGAAGAAAGCTGAATTCTAACGCTTGGTGTCCAGCAGATATTGTCATGTGATGCGACAATGCTGGATAGTGTAACAATAATGAAGGCCCTAATCATGTAAAGTGGTGGAAATTGTTGGTTGGTGTCGAGTGGATCCTACTCATGCTCAGTAAAATAGTGAAAGGTGTAAGTTGTAATCGAGTGGATCCTAGTCATGCTAAGTAAAAGTGGTGGAAAGCTTGCTTTGGCGGAGCCAATGGGGTACTCCGGGGTTTCGAACCCCACGCCACCTCCACTACCCCACCCCACCCCTTCAAAATTCGTGGATCTACCCATGAGTGTTAGTGCTATCGAGTGGACACTAACCCCATTTGCGGATCCGGAAGGGGCTTCAGGGGGTTCGGCACCTCCTCCTTCCCCCACCCCCTTGGAAATGATTATGTTCACATTGAAGATGTGTTTTGCTTTGGCTGAACCAATTGGGGAATCAGGGGTTTCGAAACCCACCCCACCCCCACTACCCTCACCCCACCCCTTCAAACTTCCTGGATCTACCCGTGAATCATAATGTAAAACTGGTGGAAAGTGTTGCTGGTATCAAACATACCATATCATACCCCGCACATGAGTCCATTTAGAGAGTTGAAAGGGGCCGCGTTCAAGATGGAGAACTGTGTGCATGCGTGGAGGTGTTTTAACCAATAGGTTAGCCCATTTCGTATGCAAATGAGGTGAATTTATTACCAGTGTTTGGACCATGTTGACCCTGTCTGTCCTCATGCGTTCAACGCAGTCGTAGATGTCAACGTGGCCAACCTCATCAGCCATTCGCATCAGCCAGTCCAAACCAATGAAAGTTCCTGTTCGACCCACCCCAGCGCTGAAAGAGAACCATGGCAAGCGTTAACCGGACATGACGTTACGTGATTGCACTTGAAACCTCTTGCTACTGCCTGTCTATAAAGGTCAGTAAGGAAGTCAAATCCACGATAAACCACTCATACATACCAATCTTGAGTGGATATGTTTCACCGCTTTTGTGACAACAAAGCAAAGATCTTCTGTGCTTCTCACATTGAACAATGGGCTGATCTCTGAACATAAAGTGTTTTTGTTTTCAAAACTGAAGGAGACAACAAAACCATCAACAACGAACTCAAGCAACATCAAGAACATTTTTTCTTGACGGTCGAATTGGATACACACTCAAGTTTGTTCTTTCTTTCAGCATGGAAAACTATGGAACGAAGTCCGCCACGTGAATGTGATGGAATGACCATGAAGTAGACGATTCCAGAAGATGACGAACCTTCAGTCTAAGTAAACTTATCCTTAGTACTTTTCGTTACACTCCACAACAGAGTCTAACAAAACCTTATGGGAGGTCGTGTCAGGTAACCTTTTAGATTGACCAATCAGAACACAGGTTACCAAATCGTGAAAGTGCACATTCGAACATACGTTTTGAACTTTTTATCTCGAAAAGGTTCGTACCCGAACGATTCCGAATGCTATTTAGCGTACGCTCGCTTCCGGGTGATGCACACGACGTACTTACAACCGTTACAACGGTGAGTGAACAGTCGCTGAAAATTGTGTTTTTGGCAATATTCAAGGATACTATCTTGCGAAAATATTAGCTAATGGTAACCATGTCAACAGAAACCCCTAAGCGTATATACTGCAGGTCAAATAACTGTGTTATATGCGTAGTTTTGTTTGTGGAGAGATCTGTGTCAGTGACCTGAATATTTTGAAAGTCCCTCCGATCCCTAAATAGTAGCCTTTGTCTGATTGGTTAAATCTATTTAACCGTATCGCGTCATTGGTCGCTCAAAGGTTACCTGACGCGACCCTCTACTAGGTTTTGTTAGACTCACTGCTGGAGTGTAACGAGATACACTGAGACTAAGTTTACTTAGACTGACGAACCCTGAAACGTCAAGCTGACCTGATACAACTTTCGGCACTCTGTCTGTCTGTCTCACTTTCTCTAGCTCTCTCTCTCTCTCTCTCTCTCTCTCTCTCACACACACACACACACATACGCACACACACACATACACACATACGCACACACAAATACATCGAATAACATATACACCCAAACCTTGTAAAACCGGACGATACAGTTCCTGTTAAACGGTGTCCGGATTGGTGAACATTTGTTGAAAAGTAATGTCCTCTTTTTTACATCAGTAGATGTTTCAGAATCGGTCCGAGTTACAGGATTGCCAGGGACTCAAAACAAATAAACTAATCAACTGTAGTATTTTCAGAATATCCCTTCAAATTCTTAGTGTTCTGTTTGTACATATACAACCTGTCACTCAAGCACGTCCATGGGCATTTCAGCATTACGAGAATTAAATATGTACCTGCAGTGCACGACGATTGGTCCCTTTTCTCTGTCAGAGGTCATGACATTGTTCCGGAAGTGAATGAGTGACCATGGTGAGGAAGGTACACTCTTGTCTGGCCATGCTGTGAAGTGATACTGCGTCACCGACCGGGACGAGTCGGAGCTTTCTGGCTGCAGGATGGTAACATACAGACCAATAACAGATAGATAACATAACAGATAAACTCTTGATATATTATCCTGACATGCTATCCTATCGACTGATACACAAAGACTGAAGCAACAGACCAGCCAGCGTTCAGACCACTGAGTGTTCAGTCTTCACTGAACTGTTGTGTTCCCCCTTGAATAACAGACTCGTGTCTTTGCGAGAATAAATAAATAAATAAATAAATAAATAAATAAATAAATAAATAAATAAATAAATAAATACGGGAGTAGGGACCCAGATTGGATTAACAGTGATGATCCTCACTGACTGACTCAATCGCTCGACTTGAAACAAGCAAAGCAAAACAAACTGTCTCAGTTCAACAGATCTCCGGATTTGACCATCATACCGCATCCTTTCCTACAGAGATCCTATGTATTTACTTGGGTTGAGGGCACGTCATGCTACAAGCCTATAAAGAATCGTACTGAGGTAAACTTTATGTTTCTAACGGATTATAATGTAACATTATACATGTTATAAATGTGACAGTAATGTCACTGGGAGACTGAATAACTCTCACCTTCGATATTTGAAGAGTTCTGACTGTGTATTGGGCATATGACGTTGTGTCTGTAACAGTGACCTTGAACTCTTGCACGTCAAAGTCGCCCTCTGCGTCCCAGTACTGTTCACACTTGCGCTGAAATGTATCGACGTTGAAAACGTTTGTGAACTATTGGTTATCACACGTTAACATCATTTAGTACATAGACATGGGTGTTTTCATCACCTCTGTTTTGACCTTCCATCATTCCTGTGAGCACTGGGTACACCAGAGTGAGCACTGTCTAACACGTGTCTTCAGAAAATAAATCATTGTGTTTCAGGGTCTGCGTGGACTTATATATGAAGATATACATTGGACTCAGTCTTCATGTGTTCCATTTGTCTCGATTGTGACTTGTCTCTTTAGATGTTTGAGTGTCAGTCTTGCTACCCCCTCGTCCCACAATCCTATCCCCTCGCTCCTCAACCTTCCCACCCCACTATCTATGGGTGACCCACCCCACTTTGTTGTCGAAGATCCGGGTTTGGATTGGCCTTCAGTTACTCATAATTGTCATAAAGAAGCGATTAATGGGACCGGGTGGTCAGGTTCGCCAGCTTGGTCGACATGTTATCGTATCCCAGTTGCGTAGATCGATGATCAAGATGCTGATCAAAACATTCTCTGGTCCAGATTCGTTAAATTACAGACTGCACCCCCTCCCCCAACCCTTACCACCACCACCTTTGCATTGCATTGACTGAGCTCTATAGCCCTGAGCATCCTCATCGTATCAGGGGTTCCATTCACGAAGGAACCTTCACTCAGGTTAACCTCAACTCCCATTTGATAACACTGCACAAGCGTAACCCTAGTGACTTACGATCACCTAATTATAAGTGCTATGTGAAAGGAGACACTTGTTCCGGTTTCGCAACGCTCTCATAAACTTAGGATCACGTATCGGTTCTTGTAGCATTCGTACTTCCAATGTTACACTATCTTGGGCTACGAGATCTTCGGCTTACGAGAGTTTTGTGAAAGGGGACCCAGGCAACCTTTCTCGCTGCATTCGTACGTCCTATGTTACAGAGGTACGAATGCTACGAGAAAGGCTTCCGAGATCTGATGCTAACGAGGGCTTTGTGGAACGGGACCCTGGTCTGTAACGACGACAAAGTATAACAAATCAAACCTTGCCCTCTTCCATGACGTTCGTCAGCATAACAACAATTGGCACCCGGAGTTCCCATAGCATACGGAAAAAGTCCACCATTGTCTTCTTTGTTGGGCCTGGATAGAAGAAGTTCTATCGTAAGAATACGTTTGCATGTTGGTGGAATGAGCTCACTCACTAACTTACTCACTCAAAACCTAATTACATAATCTATCACACCACTAACTCTCTCTTTCACTACATCACCGACCGGGGCGAGTTGGAGCTGTTTGGCTGCAGGATGGTAACATACAGACCAATAACAGATAGATAGCATAACAGATGAATTCCTATCCTATCAATTGATACACAAAGACTGAAACACCAAATCAGTCAGCGTTCAGACTACGGAGCGTTCAGTCTTCACTAAAGAAACTGTTGTTTCCCTCTTGAAAACACAGGCGCGTGTCTTTGCGAGAATAAGTAAGTAAGTAAGTAAGTAAGTAAGTAAATAAGTAAATAAGTAAGTAAGTAAGTAAGTAAATAAGTAAGTAAGTAAGTAAGTAAGTAAGTAAGTAAATAAGTAAGTAAATAAATAAACAAATAATATTGTTTACAGGAGTAGGAATCCAGATTGGATTAACTGTAATCATCCTCACTCGCTGACTCAATCGCTCGACTTGAAACAAGCACAACGAAACTAACTGTCTCAGTTCAATAGATCTCCGGATTTGACCATCATACCGCAAACTATCCTGTAGAGATCCTATGTATTTATGTGGGCACGTCATGCTACAAGTCAATGAATAATTGAACTGAAGGTTAAAGTGATGTTTCTAATGCATTATAATGTAACATTATACATGCTATAAATGTGACAGTAACGTCACTGGGAGACTGAATAACCCTCACCTTCGATATTTGAAGAGTTCTGACTGTGTATTGGGCATATGACGAACGTCAGTGGATACAAGAATTTCTATCGTAAGTTTGCAAGTTGGTGGAATGTGCTCACTCACTAACTTACTCTCTTTCAAGGGCGTAAAACTAAACATACTCACCCACTCTCTCTTTGATTATCGAGTTACGTAGCCCGTAAAGATTCGCGTTTAGAACTGATCTTCAGTATACAAGGCTTGTGGTAAGAGGCGACTAGCGGGATTGGATGGACAGGCTCGCTGACTTGGTTGACACGTCATAGTATCTCAATTATGTAGATTGGTGCTCATGATGTTGATATCTGGATTATATGGTCCGTTGCCATATAGCTGGAACATTGCTGAGTGCCTCAACAACCAACCCAACCAACCCAACCAACCACCCAACCAACCAACCAACCAGCCAGCCAGTCAACCAACCAACCAACCAACCAACCAACCAATCAATCAATCAATCAATCAATCAATCAATCAATCAATCAATCAATCAATCAATCAATCAATCAATCAATCAATCAATCGCTGCCTAGTACCCTCTCAACTCCTCTGCCAGAACGTCCCCGATATCCTTACTCACACCCTACCAACACTACACACGTATCTACATATCTGGTCACCCGCTTTTAACGTACTTAATGTATAGCTACTGCGCTATATGACATCATGGAAACACAAATTTAGTGAAAAGACATATTTACCCTGTGACGCAATAAAGTCTTCGTTTTTGGAATAACCCTGTTAATAAAAAGAGTCATCATAAATATATCACACGCATTGTATACATGAATTAAATAGGTCTAGCTCGAGGGCACGGTACAGTTATCGCCACTGACGAACTTAAGAGCTGAAATGGCTACTTTCAAACACGCTTATGGGTTTTCGTTGAAGTTGTGTAGGGGTAACACCTGTCCCCGTCGCTTACATCAAAATAATTCATAATATACCCGCACTACAAAACGCCATAAGCTGATGATATGCTGAATTACATCATTTCTAGAATTTAGGCATATTCTTGTGTCCCCCGCCGTGATATTCCTGGAATGTTGTTACGAGCGACGTAAAAGTAAACTCACTCACTTACTGGGGTAACAAGGAGAAACAGACTGTGTCTACCTGAATGTGGCAAGCGTTGATGTAATCACTGTTTGGGTCCCCGTCCATCAAGGGTAGTTCTACCCGACTGTGGTCATCTGGTAAGTACAATATCAAAGCTATACATACATCTCCCACACAGTGTATACTTAACACTGTTAATGAGTGTGATGCAACTTAATTTCTCTCCGTAAGCGGCACCTTACGAACTAAGAATCTTGGTCCCAGATTCGAGCACACGATCGCAGGTTTCTCGCACGCCTAAAACGCATTAAAGAGCATTATACGAATTTGTGAATACTTGCTCAAAGTGGCGTCAAACTTGTTTCTTTGTTTCTTGTCATAAACGCAAAGTTCGGTTACATTTATTTTCTGACCATATGTACAGTATCTAGGTATTTGAAGCAGATTACAAAAGAGCAAATCGGGTTAATGTACCCTAACAATCAAAATATTAACGAATTATCACAGAATATTAAAGACGGTGACACCATAGTAACAGACCGGTGAAAGTCCGGGTTAGAATATTGACCTTCAGTGACCCATGCATGTCGTAAGAGATCGCATGTTGATCACTGAATTATCTGGTCCAGACTCGAATATTTACAGACCGCCGTCATATAGCTGGAATATTGCTGAGTGTGGCGTAAAACTAAACTCACTAACAACAATAACATGAACTCAACAATAACATGAACTCAACAATAACATGAACTCAACAATAACATGCAACTAAACCGTATATTATGGAACAGAAATCTATTTGACGGTTACGCACATGCGCAGATGTTCTTGTATCGGTTCTTCTTCCGGTTTTCCTCCTTCATCCCGACAGTGTGGGGAATGTCGGTCTGTAGGTCACGGGGCAGAGCCTGCAACAATTCAGATACAAATCAGATATATCGCAGATGAACAAACAGTTATTTACTGTTTAATCATGATTTGTTTTGCACTATGTAACGGTTAACTGGTAACAAAACGGAAGTTCCGTAGAACCAGAAGCAAAGAGTTAAACCATCTTTGTTTGATTTTCCTGTTTCTAATACCGTCGACGGAAGTTGCGTGTCAGGCTGCGCTGATGGTTTTACTTGAGCTGGCTGTAAACAAGCCTCAGGGAGTCCCTTCAGGTCCGGGTCAGAATTAGTCTCACCCATCATCCATGTGTGTCTTTAAGAAAGACTAACGGGTTCATGTGGTCTGGCTCGAAGCCTTGGTTGACATGTGACATGCAACCCGATTGCGTATATCGATGTTCATGCTATTGATCACTGGATTGTCTGGTTCAGGTATTTACAGACTGCCGGCATAGAGCTGGAATATTGCTGAGTGCAACAATCAATCAATTCAGAGTGAAACAACAAACCTTGGGGTTCCGTTAAGAAATTAGGCCATGAGCAACCATGTACCTTGTATTCTTCAAGGAAGTAATTGGCACTCCCTCGCCAAGCTTGCATGTGATCGGGAAGATCTGTGACATCCAGCACATGACTAGCGTCAGTGACGTTCTTATTGGAATACACCAAACTGTCGTCTGCTTCCTCTGGTACATCACCCCCTGCACGTGGTGTGACGTAGATGACAAGTTTTGCCGTGTCTAAGGCAACATGGGTCTCAACATCTAAAAAAGCGATATTTCGATTAAAGGTGCGATATAATGTATATCTACTGAGAGAATGGCAGTATGTGACTAAAATATTCTATATAAATGTAACTTATGAAAGATTAGCGCGTATCTTTGTTTAAAAATATGAACTAACGTTTTACCTAAAACGCATAAGCGCTGCTCTGATGTCATTGTATCCCAGAATAAGCATAACAATTACCAGTTTCTATGGTGACGTTAGTTTCGTTATGAGCTTCTTGTGACGTGTCCAAGTCTTTGTCGACGTTCGTTGGTGTTACCACAGTGTTCTCGTAAACGACGACCTTCTCGTCTTTAGGAACAAACAACATTGTATCGTTTGTAGGCACCACATCGGGTGGCTTCTGGCGTCGCCTGCAGCAGACAATGACATTGCTTCAGAATGTGTCATTCTGGTGCCAAGTGTAGTTACTGTGATAGGAAGTCACAGTGAAATGGGTACTTTGAAGTTAACATGAAAAAAACACAGCTCAGGTTCTTGAAACTTAAAATGTGTACATGGTGTAATCGGAGTAAGCTGTCTCGTTTAATAGGGGAACATCATCAATGTTAGATTGATAACAGATGACTAAAAAGATGTTTAAGAACCCCAAATTCTCTCACAAGTTAACAATAGTGCATGACAGGCTAACGAAAGTTCGCTTCATGGATCATGGACCGAAGATAACATCATGGACTTAAAACTCTACGGAACCCTGTGTGGCGGTAGAGACAATTAAAACTAAATGTATGTCCAAGATGGAACCCGTCTAACATCATGAATATCCGCTAACCTCATGTATGACTGAACTAGATCTCTGCTACCCTCATGTATGACTGAACTAGATCTCTGCTACCCTCATGCATGACTGAACTAGATCTCTGCTAACCTCATGTATGACTGAACTAGATCTCTGCTACCCTCATGTATGACTGAACTAGATCTCCGCTAACCTCATGTATGACTGAACTAGATCTCCGCTAACCTCATGTATGACTGAACTAGATCTCCGCTAACCTCATGCATGACTGAACTAGATCTCCGCTAACCTCATGTATGACTGAACTAGATCTCCGCTAACCTCATGTATGACTGAGCTAGATCTCCGCTAACCTCATGTATGACTGAACTAGATCTCCGCTAACCTCATGTATGACTGAACTAGATCTCCGCTAACCTCATGTATGACTGAACTAGATCTCTGCTACCCTCATGTATGACTGAACTAGATCTCCGCTAACCTCATGTATGACTGAACTAGATCTCTGCTACCCTCATGCATGACTGAACTAGATCTCTGCTACCCTCATGCATGACTGAACTAGATCTCTGCTACCCTCATGCATGACTGAACTAGATCTCCGCTAACCTCATGTATGACTGAACTAGATCTCCGCTAACCTCATGTATGACTGAACTAGATCTCCGCTAACCTCATGCATGACTGAACTAGATCTCTGCTACCCTCATGCATGACTGAACTAGATCTCTGCTACCCTCATGCATGACTGAACTAGATCTCTGCTACCCTCATGCATGACTGAACTAGATCTCCACTTATCTCATGTATGAACGAACTGGATCTCCAATCACCTCATGTATGAACGAACAGATTCTCCACTTACTTCGTGTATGTCTGAACTGGATCACCGCGCACCTTATGTATATCTGAACTGGATTTCCATGTATCTCATGCATGAAAGAACTGTGTCTCCACTCACCCACGTCTCTTGCCTGGAGCCAACCTAACGCATCTGATATAAGAGGCTCATCTGGAAAATCAGCTTATCCTCGTGGTTGCAAATACTGTTCATATTTACATGAAACCAAACTTACTCACTAGTTGTGGTAGGTGATACTCATCAACGCTATACTCACTTCCTTCGACAAACAACGATGACGACAACAACCACTATCAACAGCAGCAGGGCGACTACGACAACCGCAGCCACGGTCGTCATGTTTGTCCCTGAAATGTATGTGAGATTATAACGAACATTAAACTTAAAACTGAATAAGAAACCAAGTTAGTCGGCCTTTTTAATGTTAATTAGTCTCAGATTCACTGATACTGACTGACGCATTCCCAATTTAGCAGTGGCAGCAGCAGCAGCAGCAGCAACAACAGCAGCAGTATATATATCATATCGACAAGTGACAACATTGGTATCTCTCTCTCTCCCTCCCCTCCTCTCTCTCTCTCTCTCTGTATGCGTGTGTATATATACTGAACATCATTGAAAACGCACCACCTGTAAATTTTGAAATAAGGCAATAGAATCTTTTGGAAATGGAAAATTAATGGTGGGAATTTTGATAATAACACACTAGATTGTAAATAACGCTCTACAGTAAAAAACGGATCGTTCGAACACATCATCGAACACATCACATGAAAACAACAAAATTCATGCACATCACACACGAAGGGCACAAATTGCATGCAGAAAGCATGCTGTTCAGGGGTATAAATGACCTTCGGCACAAAACCGTTCTCATTTTCGCAGTACTTTCGTAAGTAAAGTTTTTTCGCCATGCCAAGATTGTCACCAGAGGAACGAGAACAGGCCTTGGGTATGTTGCAGGTCGGCGCTTCAAGCAGAAACATTGCACGACGATTTGGGTGTCATCATTCGACCATTCTGAGGCTTGCTAACAGATACCAACAAACAGGAACCAGCAGGGACCGGCAACGCCCAGGTCAGGCACGTGTTACCACCCCTCGTCAAGATCGAGACATTGTACGGCGCCATATTCGGGATCGAACCTTGCCCGCTGCCAGAACCGCCAACGCTGTCCAGGGTCGACGTGGTTTGATCAGCGCTTCCACCGTCCGACGCCGTCTCCGTGCGGCAGGGTTACGTTGTCGACGCCCTTACGTTGGACCCATCCTGACTGACAGGCATCGCCGTGAACGCCGACAATGGGCTGAACAGCATCGTGTGTGGTTGTTACGACGTTGGCATGGTGTGGTGTTCTCCGACGAGTCGCGTTTTCACTTGCTAAATGCTGACGGGCGTCTACGGGTATGGCGTCGACGGGGTGAACGTTATCATCAGGATTGTGTTGTGAAGGTGAAGGCAGCATTATGGTGTGGGGAGGGATAAGTTATCACCACAGAACCGCTCTGATTGTTTGTCGTGGCAGAGTGAATGCCGTTTACTACCGTGACAACATTCTTCAGAACAACGTCGTTCCCTTCTTTCACCAGCATCAAGATCTGCACACATTTCAACATGACAATGCACGTGTTTCGATACAGTATCTGGCTAACAACAACATTCCTCTACTTCATTGGCCTGCATTGTCACCAGATTTGTCACCCATCGAACATTTGTGGGATTACATCGGCCAACGCCTCGCACGTCGTCCGCAGATCAACAACCTTGGGGAACTCGACAATGCCTTGCAGCAAGAGTGGAATGCAGTGCCTCAGGACTTTATTCAGAGACTTATCCGTTCAATGAGGAGACGTTGCACAGCTTGTGTTGCTGCTAACGGGGGTCATACACGCTACTGACTTTCCATTTTGACCCCATCTTTATTTCATTGTCAGCTGCATTAAATCTTCACTGTTTGCTTGATTGTTTTTTTGCTTCTTTTCTTTATCAAACATTGGTCTACACAAATATGTAAAATTTACATAGATTGCTCACTTCTGCTCTTAGAAATCCACAATTTTAGGGGTGGTGCGTTTTCAATGATGTTCAGTATATAATCCTATTTACCCATAGTAAGATTGATAGTTAGATAGCATTTGTTGCCGATGTTGACGACAACGACGACGACGACGACGACGAAGAAGAAGAAGAAGAAGAGGATGATGAGGTCGCCACTCCTCTACTAGATAATTATTACTAGACATACAGTGTTCCCAGAAATTATTGAGAAAATCTTTGTTTTTTTCTAATGATGCTAAGATTGGAAAAAGGGCTTTCACTATGCACTAAGCTTACTAAATAAGGGAGACAACTCTTGAAGGCTTAGAAGGCAGCTCATTACGTCAAGAGTTGTCTCCCTTGTCTGAGCAGACGGCTTCCTGTGTTGACATGGCAGAATTTACAGCAAGAGAGAAAAGAAAGCTCATTCTAGATGATTTTGAAAGGGGTGAGGCTGATGCTAAAATGTTAGCTTGTAGACATGGTATTCCTCTGTCTACAATATACAAAACTTTGAAGAATATTCAAACAGGAACCGGGATAGAGCACAAAGCAGGGGCAGGTCGGCCTAGGAAATTCAGTGCTGTGGATCGCATAAGACTTGGGCAGATTGTGAGTAGGGGCAAATTGAAAAGTGTTGAGAACATCAGAAATGAAATGATTAGCAGAGGAAGTCCTCAGGTATGCAATGAAACAGTTAGGCAGGAATTACAGAGACTTAATTGGGTGAAAAAACGTGGAATTCCCACGCCGTTGATGAAAGATGCACAAAAGGAAAAACGTTTAAACTTGTGTCGGGCTCATGAAAATCAAGATTGGGATAATGTTTTCTTTTCGAATGAAAGTTCTGTTTGGCTTTTCCCTAATTGTGTGAAAATTTGGACCAAAGATACTGTCAAACCTATCTACCAGCGACCAAAACATAGCCAGAAGTTTCACATGTGGGGTGGCATATCGGCTCGCGGAGTGACGCCATTGTGTGTTTTCACGGGAAACTTGACAAAAGAAAGATACGTTGACATTCTAAATGGTCACCTTCTTCCGACAGCACAAACATTGTATGAATATGATTGGATTTTCCAGCATGATAATGACCCAAAACACACTGCGCGCTACACAAAACAGTGGTTGTCGGGCGAAAATGTTCAAGTTTTAGACTGGCCCAGTTACAGCCCAGACCTAAACCCAATTGAGAATGTGTGGGGAGTCATGAAGGACAGAATAAACCAAAAGGGACTGAGAAATATTGAAGATATGAAGGCCGAGGTGGTCCAATATTGGGATACCCTGTCACACGATTACCTACAAAATTTGATGGGAAGTGTGCCTAGGCGTATTCAGGCATGCATTGCTGAGCGAGGAGGCCTAACAAAGTACTAAAACAAGACTGAGACTGTAAAAGGATGATGTTTTAACATGTTTATGTAAGTAAAACGCCAGAAGTTAATAAACGTAATGAGTTACATGACGCAACATGATTCTCAATAATTTCTGGGAATACTATATACAACTACTATTTATAATATAACTGCTACAAATACCCATTTGAACACGCTAATTTCGTGGAAAATACATCGATAAGTTACTTTATTCTTAGAATAAGAATGTTTTGACGATCATGTAAACTCAAATTACTTTTGACTGAGTCGCACATTGCACCCTCCCATCCGCCAATACAAGCGACGCAAACGCCCGTGTCACTATGGCAACGTTGTTCAGCACAATTTACGGCGCATGTCTCGTTACATTCCCAGCCGAAGGTACCAGTGTCACATTCTGGGAGAGAAATACATGGTACATGTTTTGAGTCATGACATTTCGCAGGGAAGCGTGAGTGAATAAATGTTTGTGCAACGTTCAGCAATATTCTAAGAATTTCACCAGAAATGGGCTTCAAAATTTTACCTTCGTCCTGAAGAGCATACGAGATATCCATCCACTGCTCTAACATGGCTGCTTCCCATTTCACAATGAGATTAATCATGATTTATTTATTTATAAGTAATCGCTACATCTTTCAGATTATGACGTTGCATAATTCAAATTTGTCCAATCATAAAACAGTTTGACAATATTTTGGGTGAACAAATATTGAAATATAGAAAATAAGCATATTGTATTTATAATATGCATATGCTTTTCAATTTTCCAAACAACAGTAATACGAAATTTCGATGAAACAACATTTTTTTATTACAGGCCTCCACCTCCTCAACTACGCCCGAAAATAATAATTTTCATCGCGTCTTAGCGTACAAAGCCTCTATGATCTCGACAATTGACCGTGAAAGATATTTTGGCTAACAACATTAGCCTCAGATTAATGTAAAATTCCTACGAAAAGTAAATTGTTTACTAGAATGCTTTAACAAACAATATGAATAACATCCACAGTTTCAGCCATGTCTTTGAGACAGATGCATTCGTTGATTCGTAGATTCGTAGATTCGTAGATTCGTTATGGTTTAATGATTGTTGGGTATTGCTCAATAACTTGAAGTGGTGTTTGACTGTATTGCAAGTCAGTTTGTATTAATGATAGATATAATCTAAACCTGTATCACACAGAGTTCCGGTCCAACCACGTTCACATCCCATGATACATGTGCCGTTGCCAGGGTGACAGATGGCGTCTCTACACGTGGGGCATTTGTTTTTGCAGTCGGGTCCATACGTTCCCTGCTCGCAGACTAACAGTGATGGAAATAGAACGAGATAATGTCAGTGAATAGTTTCATAGTTGCAATACACATGAAACATCCCAAATCCATGGCGTTATTCTGGTACAAGTAAACCATGACCCGACATTCAAATATATGCCAGATCTTACAAATTACACACTGTTTCTTCTTCTGAAATTTTCTTAACGCCACACTTTAAATTACTTTGCCAAACAAAACCAGGATAACCTCTTCGTGGAGATTAAGGGACCTACTGCGGAAAATGCTACTTTGGACAGTATTTCAGTTACGGAGTAATGTCGGTCTCTGGCCACTTCTATAAAATTGATGTTGAAGAACCCAGAAACACTACTTGGGCTTAACCGGGATTCGAACCCACCAACATATAAAAGTGATCTTCAGCAACCCATGATTGTCGTAGGATCGACTGTTAAGGTGAGCGTTTAAGCATGTCATCGTATCCCAATTACGTAGATCGATGGCCATGATATCAGTCACTGGATCGTCTGGCCCAGATTATTTACAGGCTGCCTTTATATCGGTGGTATATCCTTCAGTCTGGGTGAAGCTTAAACAAAAGTCCCATTACTTCTTTCGACAAGCATTGGTTGCTGAAGACCAATTCTAACCCCGATCTTCATGGGTTTTCTTGTGCCCAAACTCACCCTCTGTACATCTATCGCCCATCCATCCGGGTACACAAGTGCACGTGCCATCCACGTGATAACAGTGAGCGTCCACGCAGTTGCTGCTGCAGGTGTTCGTGCAGTTGAAGCCGTACCGCCCTTCTGGGCACTCTGCAACATGGATGATTCAAGCAGTCACATTGGGTTATCAGATGTGATATGCTTAACAAATAACAAAAACAAAGAGATGGTGGACATTTACAACATACCAGATCTACCTCCTAAAGCATGTTAAACACGCTGTTATCATGGTCCTAGGCAGTCAAAGTCTCCTGTCTATCTGTTGAATATACCACCATAGCTATCTCATGGGACCATAAAATGATTACAATACCATCTCATCCTACCGGGTACCGATTCACTGCTTGCATACCTCAAAGCGAGAGACACAACTTGAAGCATCTCTTTCTGTGTGGAGAGGATCAGGCCGGGAGCCAAGCCTGTCAACACGGTCAACCATCCACCTACTCTCTGCCGCCAGCGCTGCTTTACCCGTAGTCTGAGTGTTGGCCATGGACTTACTCCATGTTTATGTTTTGTGTCATCATATACATCATGTACTGATCATGTTTCGTGAAACAAAACCCAACGGAAGACTCGAAGTTTGCACAGACCTTGTGTACAGTCAACGCCGGTGTAGCCATCTGCGCAGCCTGACACGCAACTTCCGTCAACCTTGTTGCACACTTCCGCTCGATCACGGCAACGGCATGTGAAGTTGCATTCTAAACCATATTTGTAGTCGAGACAGTCTGAAGTAGACAGAGAACATTTCAATGTTTGGAATATCATTGAGATTGTCCAAAATATTTTGAACCACCTACTATGTTTGTGTGAAGGTACGATTTTGTCACGCCAGCGGCGATGGGAATACTGTCACGACCAACGTACTTCAAAGCTAGTGTGTGGCCATAAAGAAGAAAGAAGGAGAAGGAGAAAAATATTTTACTAAAGTCTCACACACTTCGTGAAAGTGACACTGACCTACGAGACTCTAAATACATATAGGACATCATATATGCATATTGTATGTGAAAGTAATATATTGATATATATGTATCGCTGTAAATTAGTACAAAAGGTAAAAGATATATAAAATACAATACGACCTAGTGAGATAATAAACTCATGGGCAAAAGAAACTTATCACTTTAAAATTTCCATTTACGCTTCTAAACAAAACTGAACTAGGTAAAACATACTGAGAAAACATTCGCTAAAACACATTTTTAAGCTGAGTAGCAAGCAAAAAACCCGAGATATTGTGATTTTCGTGAAAGCACGAAAAACAGTGAAAAAGGTTTTTTGAGTGTAACCAAAAGTTCTCGTGCACATTGGTTGCATAAATACAGCTGTTCGACAGTGCAATCATGCATTATCAAAAAGCATATCAAAGTTATGCCACGACTGTCATCGGAGCAACGCAATAGGGCCATCGGTATGGCCCATATGGGGGCGTCACAACGTCAGATTGCCAGAACATTCCACTGCAGCCAGGCAACAATCAGCAACCTCCTGAGACGTTTTCAGCAGACAGGTCAGACCACTGACCGTCCAAGATCAGGTAGACCAAGGGTTACGACGCCCGCCGAAGACCGCCATATCCGTACGATACACCTACGGAACAGATTCGTCACAGCGACGTCAACGGCGACCACAGCCTTGGGACACCGCATCAGCAGACGAACCGTACTAAGACGTCTCCGTGCTGCTGGTATCAGAGCTCGCCGTCCATTCCGTGGAATGCCCTTGACCCGCCAACATTGTCAACGTCGGCTGCAGTGGGCACGAACAGTACGTCGGTGGCAGCGACGTGACTGGCAGAGAGTGCTCTTCACTGATGAAAGTCGTTTCAACTTGTACAGAAATGATGGCCGAGCCCGTGTATACCGACGTAGAGGTGAGCGATTGGCGAGGAACTGCATTCAAGAGGTGCACCCATTTGGAGGAGGTGGTATCATGGTGTGGGGTGGGATTTGTGCTGATCAGAGGACACAGCTTGTCATCCTGCATGGAAATCTGACAGCCCAAAGGTATAGGGACGAAGTCTTGAGGCCAGTTGTTTTGCCCTTTGTGCGTCAACAGCCAAGAGGTGTTCTTTTGCAACAGGACAATGCACGTCCGCATACTGCCAGAATCGTTGAAGATTACCTCAACAACGCCAACATCAACGTTTTGCCCTGGCCAGCACGTTCCCCAGACATGAATCCCATTGAACACCTCTGGGATCATCTCGACAGACAGCTAAGACAACGACAGCAACCACCAGCAAATCGCCAACAATTGGAGCAAGTTCTCTTGGAACTGTGGCAGAGGATTCCTCCTGACGTCATCAGGCGTTTGACGACATCAATGCGGAGACGTGTACTAGCGTGCATTGATTCAAGGGGTGGACACACTAGGTACTGAGTGCTCAGACACTTCCAAGATTCAGTTTTCCACACACTCTGTGAATGCAATCCTCTGTGTAAACTTTCACGTCCACCCCATGTGTCATCTACCTCACTTCCTGCATGCATGAACATTGACAGGGCATCAACAAATACAGTTTTTGCTGTGTAAATGGCTTATCTTTCTTATATAAACATTCTTTCTGACATTTTTTTGTTTTTGTCGTTTTTAACACAAATAATGTCGGGTGATAAGTTTCTTTTGCCCATGAGTTTATTAGGTTGCCTATTTGGGGGTATGTGAAGTGAATCAATGCATTTCTTCTCCCCAGTACCGTAAAGGTTGACAATACTCTGAACTTCAATCAACAGCTCAAACGTGGACTTCACGCATTCAACACCCAGGGTGATTCAGATCTGTATGTAGAACATCCTGCATCCTGCACCCGGAGTTGATCGTGGTAACATATGAACAATAAAATGACCTTTCAGCTTTCTATGACCCCTTCCAAATGAACAAAGTCTCACCACCGAACACCTGCACCTCACACAGCGTCAATATCTTGCAATCTCCTCTCAAGGTCACCTCTAGTCTGTTGGCAGTTCGATTGGCTGACATCTGTACTGACGTCACTGCCGGCGGTGTATCTGACCGATCTTGGTATACTCGTTTCAAACCACTAACGCCTGCTTTCCCCAGACGGATGCGAAAATCTTTGAGTCTCACATCATCTAATGAAAAATATGCTGCATATGTATTGTCTTATGAATTAGAAGAAATACATCAAGTGAGTTTAGTTTATCCGATAAATGATCAGACAATCAATGGCTGAAAACGGCCTTGTTTTCATTCTTGTGCAATGGGCAGCCTCTGATATTAGTAACCACAAATGTGTGGACAAGACAATGGACAAAGTCTGTGGGCATGTCTGAGACCCAGATGGTTAACCATATATCTGACATTGTGCTGCCCTTGTCTAAGTCTTTGTAAGACTTTGGTCAGGTTCGCTTACTGGGTGAAACACAGGTTATCGTAACCTAGTTGCGTAGATAGATGCTCATGCTGTTGATCACTGGATTATCTGGCCCAGACTCGATTAATTACAACTTGCCGCCATACAGCTGGAATATTGCTGAATTTAGCGTGAAACTAAATCACTCATTCACTCCCAAGGCTATATGTCATTCATTTAGTGCGCGTTTAAGCAGTTGCTGAATCTGATAATATGTGACAGTAATGTTAAACAGATTCATACTTGTGTATGGCAAGTAACACAGTTATAGCAATGCTTTTAGCAAGTCTACATAGATTCGCGTTAACTGTTGATGTATTGTACACATTTCCCCTGTATGGAAAGTCTATTCTGCATGCATGTTGATCTGTAGCAAAATGTATATCTGTCTGTATCCCACTTACTTGGTGCTTTCTTATTGTACACATCTACCCTCTGTGTCTGTTAATCTACAATGATACGTACATCTGTCTGTATCCCACTTACTTGGTGCATTCCTATTGTACACATCTACTCTGTATGTCAGTTAATCTACAGTAATATGTACATCTGTCTGTAGTCCACATACTTGGTGTATTCCTATAGTACACTTCTACCCTGTATGTCTGTTAATCTACAGTAATATGTACATCAGTCTGTAGTCCACCCACTTGGTATATTCCTATTGTACACATCTACTCTGTATGTCTGTTAATCTACAGTAATATGTACATCTGTCTGTAGTCCACATACTTGGTGTATTCCTATAGTACACTTCTACCCTGTATGTCTGTTAATCTACAGTAATATGTACATCAGTCTGTAGTCCACATACTTGGTGCATTCTCATTGTGCACATGTACCCTGTATGTCTGTTAATCTACAGTAATATGTACATCTGTCTGTACCCCACTTACTTGGTGTATTCCTATTGTACACAACTACCCCCTGTGTCTGTTAATCTACAGTAATACGTACATCTGTCTGTAGTCCACATACTTGGTGCATTCCTATTGTACACATCTATTCTGTATGTCTGTTAATCTACAGTAATACGTATATCAGTCTGTAGTCCACATACTTGGTGCATTCTCATTGTGCACATGTACCCTGTATGTCTGTTAATCTACAGTAATATGTACATCTGTCTGTACCCCACTTACTTGGTGTATTCCTATTGTACACAACTACCCCCTGTGTCTGTTAATCTACAGTAATATGTACATCTGTCTGTAGTCCACATACTTGGTGCATTCCTATTGTACACATCTATTCTGTATGTCTGATAATCTACAGTAATACGTATATCTGCCTGTAGCCAATTGCTTGGTGCATTCCTATTGTACACATCTACCCCGCATGTCTGTTAATTTACAGTAATACGTACATCTGTCTGTATGCCACTTACTTGGTGCATTCCTATTGTATACATCCACTCTGTATATTTGGTAGTCCTGTCCCAACCGAACAATCCAGTTGGGATCTGTTGTCCCAGTCTCTGAACACGATGTTACTGCAGTGTGAGTACATGATTTATCTTCAAATCTGGCAGAAGTGCCGGCGTCCACCGCAAGAGATGAATTATACATGCCAAAAACTGAAGACTGTGACGTGTCTCTTCTCAGTGCGATGTTTCTGCCTAAAAAAAACCCAAAAAAACAAAAAAAGTTTTCATCCTCCTCCTCCTGCTACTGCTACTACTACTACTGCTACTACTACTGCTACTGCTACTGCTACTGCTACTGCTACTGCTACTACTGCTACTACTACTGTTCCTTTAGGACACACGGGGATATAACATTATGCCTAGGTCTTGTGGGGGATGACGCTAAAAGTATTTTCTGGCAGAAGAAATTATGGGTATGTACAGTCATGCAGACTCGTGCAGAAAGAATTCGGACACGTAGTTTCTATGGAATTACATGTTGTTTCAAACTTGCATAGATAATTTTCATGAATCTAGGATGGATCTTTGTAAAGTTTAACAGACAAATCTCTGCTCTGCGCACATAATTTTCCGACCACTACTTGACTAATGACATCACTTTTATCAACTTAGGTACATATATACGGTTCTACAATGCACAATCCGATAGGCAGATGTATGATCAGTGTATATTTATATGCTGAACAGCAAAAGAAACGCAAGTCTCGCAAGTGGCAAGTGTTTAATTAGAAGACAGATTTATGTCTAATCATTTCTTCTATAGAAAACACTGTCAATTTAACAGTTGCTGCTGACACTGAATTGAATTAAGTTCACTTTTATCACAGACCGTCAAATGGAGATGCCCCTGATATCAATCTTCAGTAGCGCGTATAGCTACCTCGAGCTTGCACACAGGCCATGCAGCGTTGGCTCATTGCGTTCACTCGAGTCTGAAAGAATGCCTCAGGTTCCTTTCAAACAAATAACTCTGTTAGAACTGTGGAAGTGTCAGTGGCAGCAAATTCTACGTCCAATGTCGTCTCAGAATGTTCAGTGGGAGCTGTATCCGGGGTAAAGAGACAGCCATTAAACAACGTTAATGTTGTCCTGAGCTATATAATCCATCGGCACCCTTGCTGTGTGAGGGCTGTGAGCGTCAGTGGCGTTGTTAACGTGCCAAAATTAGCCCCATATACTGCCGTCGGCAGTGGAATCCAGCAGCCCGAAGACGACAATCCTGTGGGTGGACACTGCTGATCTGGCGCATGAGTTGTCAGTCTTGGTCGATCGGTACGGGGACGATCAGCGATAAACCCGGTTTGCTGATGACTTTGAGCAAGACGTGTGGTGGTGAGATGAACTGTCTAGCTACAGCGGTTGCAGAGCTGCCTCCGTGCAACTTTCCTATGGCCATTCTTCTCTGGTCAGTCGTTAGTTAAGGCAATGATTGTGTGGACTGTACACCTTCCAGCGTCAATACTGAAACTGATTTTCTGATCTATCTATCTATCTATCTATCTATCTATCTATCTATCTATCTATCTATCTATCTATCTATCTATCTGTCTATCTATCTGTCTGTCTGTCTGCATGTCTGTCTGTCTGTCTGTGTGTATCTGTCTGTCTGTCTGTCTATAAGATTATGTTTTTTCTAGCCCAGCAAAAGACAACACATATATCCGTGTATTTACATCTATAAATCCCACGAGTAATACTGAAATGAGGACCCCTCAGTGGTGTAGTGGTCAGAGCGTCCGCCAGGAGAGTGAAAGATCGCGTGTTCGATTCCTGGCCGCATCATACCAAAAGACGTTAAAATATGGTACTTATTGGTCATTGCCTGGCGCTCGGCATTAATGGGCACAATAAGGACTGGTCGCTCGGAGTATAATAAGTATGTGTGGTGTATTCATGCCTATTTGTTCCATAGTATTTCCGTAAGATGGTAAGTATAAAAACAGCTGAAGTCTGGGCTAGGAAAAGCAGCCACACACACACGCGCATGCGCGATGTCATGTGACCGAAGTAGTCGTAAGAGCGACGTTAAACTCAATTTGATCTCACTGAAATGGATTACAGAATGTAACCTAAACCTGCGCATCTCGGTAGATACACGTTCATGTATATATACACTGCAAAAATGACTTGGTTTCCAGAAACCTGGAAACCATCCGTAATGTGGGTAATTGCGGAATCCAGTTGGTTTCCATTCCCTGAAACTCACTAACTGAGTTTCCAACTAGATTCCATTTTGGAATCTGTGATTGTGGAATTCTGTAAATGGAAACCACAATGAAACTGTTGGTTTCCATGACGTTTCTTCTTGGTTTCAGTGTTCCGGAAACCAGCTTATTTTTGCTGTGATAGTTTTAATCAAAATAAATATTAGCAAGACGATATAAAGACAACTCTGACGACATATCAAATGTCCCGTAGAAAAGCAAGTGTCTTGAAGCAATGTGTTTTATGAGATATGTCTGTGTTACTTTCGGCCCTTAGTTTGTGGCGTTTGACGTCCCGGGTAGAAAGTGACTGTTTACACTTCTTTTCCTTTCTCAGTTAAAATAATGGGGATCAATACTAAACCTTTTTGGTTCATCCTGAATCAGTCGAGGTTCCTTACATTCATTCTAAATTAGTTTTGGTGATTGTAAAAGACACTGGTTTAAATACAGGTTAAGATTTTTACAGCACTGTTAACATTACTAGAATTAAACTTAAAAGACAATATGATTTCATAGAATTGTATATTACGATGAAAAAATCACCATAAAACTACACGAGACGTTACGTTACGTTAACGTACTGCTTAATAATATCCTAGTTCCGCCTCGACACGGCCCGAGTTTTAGACAATCCCATAAAACTGTGGCTTACCTCCATAAACGTTTACTTCACTCAAACCCAGTCTGGACTCCGTCGTGTCTGTACCGACAAGAGTGATGGTGGTGGCGTTCACGACGTTCTTGCACGTGATTCTCAACGTTGTGGACGTGATCCAAGTGTTCAGGGCGTTACACGGCATGACCGTGCCTTCGTTTGTGGTTGTCATTGCAATCTTCCGCGTTCCTGTAACCATGGAGATATACATAATCTTATAACAGAAACAGGGAACACATACATGATTATACAATTCATTATACCGTTCTGGAGGGAAGATCCGGTCTGCAGTAATCCATGCTTGTCTCTCTCTTGAAGATCCGTGTTAGAACTGATCTTTAGTAATCCATATGCCTGTAGTAAGAGGCGACTGACGGGATCAGGTGGTCAGACTCGCTGACTTGTTGATACATGTCATCGTATCCCAATACGATGTTCATGATGTTGATCACTAGATTGTCTGGTCCTGACCTCATTATTAACAGACCACCGCCATACATGAAATATTGCTGAGTACGGCGTTAAACAACTAATAACCAAACAAAAACCGACACTACCACTGATGTTTACTGTTAATATGTTTGGTTTGAACACGTTAAGGAAAACGGATGTGTTTAATATGGCGATTCACTCTGAGCAGTACACTCTTAAAGTCAGTGTACCTGAAGAAATTATTAGTGACACATCATGTCTGGGTTTCTGTTTGTGGTACACACAGAGCTACACTACCGTAATTCGCCGGCACATTGACGTCCACCCAGATGATCCAGGCAGGGTGTTGTAAATCCACGCTCCATGTTGGGTCCAGGGTGTATTGTGTTAAAGAGTAGGTGGTCGTGAAACCGTCTACAGCAGAGGATGACGACGAAGTACTGGATTGTGTTGTTAGCTGGTTGAAGGCAATGGAATCTGTAACATTTGAATCAAGGTTAAACATTTTGTTGAGAGCGTTAATGCATAGATATTGGTAGCCCCATTTGGACAAATGTGACGAACTCACTTGGCTGATGGCAGTGGAGGCTGTAACATGTGACTCAAGGTTAAAGGTTCGGTTCTGGATAATGCAATATACAACTGCACAACTGTATTGCTGCGTTGTGTCATAAAAGCACGGCACATGCTGCTGGCAGTCGGGAACAGCACGTGTTGATGACATGTAAACCACAAATAATTAACCTTACGGTAATGGCACTAAACTGAGAATTGTTCAGCTTTCTGAACACCAGGTCACGTGACTATGACAAAACACTGAACCACAAATAATTAATGACAACGTTGCAAAAGTTACTAAACTGGGGATTTCTCAGCCTTCTGAAGCTAAAGCGTGCGTAGCTCGAACCAATGAAACTTTCGCTCTTCAGGCAAACACTCTACAGCACAGAGGTCATGACATGCGATATAAAAACCTGTCAAATTAACAAAGGAACATATGTCAAAACTAGGGGTCAAAGGTCGAAAATCAAAGTGCAATCGTCAGTAATGCTTACTGTATGTAAAATGTCACGTGACTAATGACTGATTAGAGGCTAAAATATTTTCCGGATGAGTCACTATATGAGCTTCCCATGTTGCGTCTTGGTTTCATCATCTTACGTTAGAGTCAAGAATGAGAAATGGCAACTAAAGAGGTAAACATACGGTACTGGCAGCCGGGACCAAAGTATCCCCTCTCACATCCTGACGAAGAACAGCTTCCTGTTGTGGTGTCACATTGTCTTCTGTCGAAACAATGGCACTGGAACCTGCAGGACGGTCCGAACCAATAATTTCCCCGGCTGTCTCGTACACACGGCTTGTCTACAACACCGTCAGAAAAAACATTTACATAGCAACCATGTCTGTCTCAAGCACACCTCTATACCGTAGAAAGAATACGCATAACATGCATGCACATACACACATACATATGCATACATCCATGTATGCACTAACACACATGCACGTACACGCGCGTGCACTAACACACACACACACACACACACACACACACACACACACATACATACATACATACATACATACATACATACATACATACATACATACATACTAGTCGATTTCCCTCCATTCAGCTTTTCTTTTATGCCGCACTCATCAATATTCAAACTATATGCCGACGGTCTGTAAATAATCACGTTTGGATCACACAATCCAGTGACGAACATCATGAGCATCGATCTACTTAGTTGGTATACGATGACGTGTATCAACAAGTCAGAAAGCTTGACCAGTCGATCCCGTTAGTCGCTTCTTACGACAAGCATGGATTGCCAAAAGCCAATAATTTATCCTAAACTTCACAGATCCAATTCCCCCTTACACTGACCTGATTTAAACGGCTTTACTCCTTTTGCAACTCTAGTTATGATACTTTATGTGGTCATAAAAATAATGATATTCCATTTGGCACGGAACGGAACGGAACGGCATTCCAGACTAAGAGATGGACTTTCTCAAGGTGTCACCCATGGTCCACCCACATCACGACGGCCGGTAAATGATAGACTAAACAGCCATTGGCTGATGTCACCTCATACAGCTCAGTCACAAACTTATTGTGATGGAGGGATTTGTCCTGAGTGTTGAATTTCGTAACTTTCTGTTTATTCCTGGTCTTGTGCGTTAACTGAAAACAGCTTCAGCAAACGTGTGTTTCCGGGTGACACCTAACTTTCTTTTGCAAGGACTTCAGCTTTGAAGTCAACTTTAGAAACCTAGTTAAGTAATCACAATCATGAACATCGACGCAAGCAAACAGGGATTCAATGACATGTCAAGTCAGAAAGTCTTACCAGATGATCCAGTTAGACGCCTTTTACGTACAGGATGGGTTACTCAAAAGCAATTCTATCCTTGATCTTCACGGATCTTATAATTTACATAACACAAGAACACTGTATACCTATATACTGAAACATGAAAAAGCAGGACGGACGTGTTGCTTGGAGCTAAACAGCAAGAGATTATGTAGTCTCATGTACGACAGTACGTACAGCCAAGAAAGGTAACACCTGAAGAAAGTGCGATACATATTTTAGCACTGTCGTGAAAGTGGGCGAGAGCACTGTGAATGCATAGATATTTGTGGATGTGCAACATCATGGAGAACCAACGCATCTCTGATCCACCTGACCACGACATCCTGCGAGAAGCTGATGAACTACTTGGTGAGTACGGTAGACAAACATGTCAACAAAAACTATGTGCTCCTGAAGAATGTCAGGCTATCAATGTTGCGAAAGACAGATGTACAGATTTTCCTGAAGGGATGCTCATCAAACGAGAAAAAACGAGCGGGGCAATTGAAAACTGTTCCTGAAAAGTATGATGTGTACCTGTTGTATAGATACATTATGAGTTGTTTACTGGTCGCGAGGGGGCCATGGGCTCATATACCCTCGAGGGTACATGAGCCCATGGACCCCGATGGACCAGTGAACAACGTATTTATCTTACCGAACACCTGGGTTTTAATTTTGAACTCTTTGAAGCACTTCTGTTGTTCCATCTGTTGTTTTCAGTCGCAAAACATCGGTAATTTCCGTGCTTCATGCGTGATTCAATGTTATTCGAGACATAGAAGTACTACCATGAAGCACCAGAAGAGTTCGGAGTTCCCAGCGGTGTACATTGAAAATAATGCGTCACCTGGGGGTACATTGTAGAATAATGGATATAGCGCTTAGCCAATCAGAAAGCGACATTCATGTGTGAGGTAAGATAAGTATGGAGCACTGGTTGGTGTCTTTACGCCTACTCCCTCTTATGGATATAAGGTTTTGGAGAAACAAATTGACATACTTCAAGACTTATATGATTTCTATGAAAGTAAAGGAATAGTACTTTTCCTTGGAGATTTCAACATTCCACTCCAGGACTAGAACTCTGTTTCAGAAACAAGAAGATCAGGCCTGCTACAAGGCTTCCTCGATAACGATAACTTAGTTATTCTTCAGAATACTGACTCCTTACCATATACCTTTGTCCCCTCACAATCAATGTTAGATCTTGTTCTCATGCCACGGGAACACCAACTAATTGTGAAAGAGGACTGTTTGAGGTGCTTTTCTGATTCAACCAGAGGACGATTTCAACTGTGTCTCACATCACCTGCCAGTCTCTGTCTCACTTAGTGTATGATATCATCCTGAAGCTGATTTCACACCACAGAAACCCATGGTATCAAGGAGAAAATGTGAGGAAAAATTACTTGAAAAAAAGATACACTAATCATGGAATTGCATATGCCAAGGCCCATTGACGACACTACTGATATTAGTGATGTAGATCATCTATACCAACACATCCCAGAAAGTAGCACAAAAGCAAGCACCGCTTCTCTACCTTTATCAAAATTCAACCCTCACAAAACACCTTACTGGTCACAGGAATTGAAGGATGCTCACACCCTTCAAAGACGAGCTCAACGCCTATGGATAAATGAAGGTCGCCAAAGAGGGTTAGAACACGACAGTTATACTAAAATATAAGTATCTTAAACGTGAGTTCCGAAAAGCTCAACGAAAGGCTATTCAAGAATTTACAGAAAACTCATTTGAGGAATTAGGAATTTGAAAATTCATATGAGTATAACGTTAAAAGCTTTTGGAAACGGGTAAACAGAAGAAAAGGAAAGAAAAACAACTCTTGTGCTTATTTCACCCATAACAACACAGATATTTGGGATTCTGACGACATAGAAAATGTTTTTGCTGACTTTTTTGAAACAGTACACTCCACCCTACAAAATTCAAAATTTGATGATGAATTCTACAACGCCACAAATTCAAAGGTATCCCAATTATTAGAATCAGAATCTTTTCAGCACATTGAACCTCTGAAAGAACCAGTAACCCAGAGTGAAATCAGCAAAATAGTTATCAGAAATTAAAAGCTCCTGGAGATGACAATATTCAGAACGAGCACATCATCTATGGTGGACAAACTTTAACAGCACATACAACAAATCTGTTCAATGGAATGCTAAAACTCGGTTTCATTCCAAGTCGTTGTAAATCAGGAATAATTGTTCCTGTTCACAAGGGGGGCAACAAACCAAAGAATTCGAACGATCCCGGAAATTATCGGCCAATAACACTGCTTCCTGTGATTTATAAACTCTTTGAGAAGCTTTTGCACAAAAGACTAACATCCTGGATCAGGCTAAACAACATCACAATTCCAAATAAGCAACTACAGGGTTACCAAAGTGGAATCGGATGCATGACAGCAGAGTTCAACCTGACAGAATCAATATGTCATAATCTTGAACTGGGAAGCAAAGCCTATGCTGCATTTTTAGACAATAAAAGAGCTTTTGATACGGTTTGGCACAATGGCCTGTTTCTTAAGCTGCATCACCTTGGCATTACAGGGCAATCTTAGAGACTACTACTCACCGCATACACCGACCTCAGAAGTGCAGTTTTTGTAAGTGGCATTCAATCTAGATTCTTCCCTGTACACCAAGGTGTAAGACAAGGAGGCATGTTGTCAACTTTACTTGTATCTCATTTTCATTGATGGACTTCTTGACCAACTGCAGGCATCGAGATGTGGTGCGAAGGTTATTGATCTTCATCTTGGAAATCCAACATTGGCTGATGACACCACCCTACTTTCAATCACCCCAGAGGCCCTGCAGACTCTATTGGATATTGTGTCGAACTATTCACAGAAGTGGAGGTACGAACTTAACCCCTTCAAATGCCACATTATTGTGTTTGGGTCCAAACCTGGTTACACCTCAAACTTTTTTTGACGTACTTAGACTTAACATTGAGGGGATGCCTCAACTGCTCTTTTAAACATCTATTTTTTACGCTTTTTCTGTACAGTCAAACTTATGTTACCCTAGTTTAAGATATCTATCCTTGGGTCGGAAGGATGTGTGATGTAGTTGAAAATATATTGTACTAATTTGGGGACAATTGCTTCATTAGGTTGCATAATTTTTATGTGTCTTTGCGTTTGTTGAATTATTCCACAATGTATTAACAGTTCCATGATTGAGTGTGCTCTGGAAAGAGTAAAATCTTCAACATATTCGCCTCGTATGATATTACAGTCAGTAATATATCAGTGTTTATATTTAAACAATATAGATCATTGAATAACAATGACGACCGAGGGTATTAGAATTGTATGTATGAACTGTAGGGGCCTCAACAATAACTTGAAAAGAAAACAGGTATTTCGCTTTCTTGCAAAAAAAAAAGCTTCCATTTATTGTTTACAAGATGTACACTTAATTGAGGAACAGGAACAATAAAATAAAACAACAGTGGGGCTTTTCTGAATATCACTTTAGTTTCGTACAAGTCAAATGCTCGGAAAACAGCCATTCTCTTTAATAATAATTTTGAATTTATTGTGAAAAAGGATTTTTAACGAAGTGGTAATTACAAAGCAATAGACTTTGAAATTGATAAACGTATTTATTTACTTATAAATATTTACGGTCCAAATGAGGATAAATCACATTTTTATGAAGAAATTGCTAAAGTTATAGAGGAATCAGACCGAGATTACGGGGATTGGAACTTAATTCTAAACCCTCTACTTGATCAATACACATAGAAAATGTAAACAACCCCAAAACTAGCGATAAAATTAATTGAATATTATGATTTGAAAGATCCATGAAGGATATGTAATCCGGATGGAAGGATATATACATGTAAGTCGCTGAAAACAAACTTAAATAACATTTATCTTCAGACAGAGCACCCCCATTTTTGGTGAAGTCACTCGCGAAATCCGTTAGAATTATTGAGATTATGGTTTGTTTTCATCAAGTTAGAAAATCCAAACTACTTTTACTAGTAGTTAAATGTGTATTTGAACCATGGCCAAAAGGATTTTGCATGACACAACTTGTAAGATAACGACTTCTTCCACGGAAGGAAGGTGGGGCTCGAAGTGAGATTTGCAAGTAATCTTATATTGCCCTCCACCTCGTTTCAAAGAGTGAAATTGTTATGTTATAAGCAATGTCATGCAAAATCATATTGTCCATCAACAAAATACATATTTTACTACCAGTAGAAAGTTAAATATGCTTTTCTAAGTCGGTGAAAACAAACTTAAATAGCATTCATTCTCAGACAGGGCGCCGCCATTTTTGAAAATCGTGAAGTCACGGACTTCCATTTGAATTAATACGATTATGGTTTGTTTTCATCAAGCTAGAAAATCAAAACTACTTTCTGCCAGTAGTTAAATATGTATTTGAATCACGACCAAAAGGAGTTTGCATGACACAACTTGTAACGTAACATAAGCGAGGTCGGGGTCGAAGTGAAAATACTGCGCGATAAATTTCTACACTTGCTAAATTTACTTGGTTTGTAAACTTTCACTCACCAGTATGTAGACACTTGTCAATATATGTCTTTATATTTGGTCTCATAATCCTAATTGCTTTATAATCATACTTGTATGGATTTTGAAACTTAATAAAAAAGAAGCGATCTGCGAATGTATAACAGGAATGTAATATCTAGACATTTTAGAGTTTGCCTATATGAATGATAATTCGCACCCACGCCCTAGTGTATGTCGTCTGCATCATTACACTTAACGACGAAAACAATGATTCTGTTGCAAGTTACGTCTTTCAATAATCTAATATACGAAGTGTATCCTGTCAGGTTTTTCACATTGCTGTATAGTCTCATTGGTCACCCAAGATAGCACACCTGGCAACTAACTGCATAATGTGCGCCATTCTTTTAAAAAAGTAATTCAGTTAGCCAGTAATGAGCAATCAATCAATGCATTGGCGGTTAATCCTTTGAAAGAAGGGGGTTGTTTTTACATGGACACATACACGACAGAGTGTATTCAGTATAGATTAGTAAATGTACATGCATAAACACTACCTTTTAACAAATCCCCATTGAAATCCGTATAAAAGTAATTAATCAGTCAGCGTGTTATCGGTTAATCCTTTGATCGATTCAGACACAATAAATGCCAAATGGGGACCTTTGTCGGGTAATCTAAGTGTCGTTACCACTAACTATACCTGTTATAAATTCATTAACTGAGCATCAAGTGAATGATGACAAATAACGTGTAGGTTTATACCACCTAAAACGGATTACAACCTAGCGACACCAAGTGATTGAAAACAAGCTCGAAAACTAGGCAAAACAGGATACAAAACTAAAAGATAGTAGATTGTGAGAACATATAGTTTTCACAACAGCTGTCGCGATTTCAAGTTTGTACAAACGTGTAAACGAAATAGTTCACTCCCTGAAATGTAGATGAATTCTGCATAGACCCTCATATCTATACCTACTATTACGTCACGGAGACGCGCCGCTCTGATTGGTTGAAATTTCGTTTGCGGCTAAGTAAATTAGAGGTAGAAATGAGTAGTTTTAATGACGGGGTTTCATTTATAACGATGTCAGCAAGTGATTTTGTATTTATACCCTATTAGAGTATTTGTGATCCTTAAGGTAGCACTTTAGAGTTACCTCCCTTTGGTTTGTTTGACTTGTCGATCGCGAAACATGGCGAAGGTTCCATGCTTCGCTGGAACATTCAGGAATGGCTGAATGTGTATATATGGGCTGGTTATCGTGTTAACGCCGGACACATACAGATTAACTGGATTACAGTAAACTGCATGCCTTCGTCAACGCTTAACCTACACAACCGTTGCCTGACCACTGATTTGACTCGTTGTGTTGTACAAGAAACCTCTCTTGTGCATTTTTCTATCTTGGTCTTGTTTGCTAAATACAAATTATTGAATATTTCAGACTTCTCAGTGTTTTATTTTGCTGTTTCTGAGAGAAGTTATTATACCTTTTTACGGGAAATTTTTAAGCGTACCAAAATATTAAAACGAAAGATAGAAAAGATTGAGACGGAACTAATCCAAGACCTTCTAAGCATTCAGCAGGATTAGATGAAGAGCAAGAGTTAGAGAATAAGGAGATTATTATGAAACTGATCGACGATATCAATGTCGAACTTGAGGAAAAGTGCAATAAAGGTATAAGACAGTTTTATTAGAGCAAAAACTTGAATCTCGAAATCATCTAAATAAATCGTACAAATTTCACATCCTCCGAGTATTCTAAAGGAAACAAAATGCTTTTACGAAACACTATATATTAAATCAGGTACTTTTCCATGGATTTAGAAGAACTATTAACTGTTATTAGATTTTGAAAAGACATTTGACTTCTTCGATTGGAAATTTATTCAGGAAGTCCTAACATATTAGGTAGGTAACTTAATGAACATGGAAGTGTTTTAACACCCCTGGAAAGAAATACCGTATTAAAATCCCTATCAATACCATAACGTAATCACCTTTTTGCAAAGATACCAATGCCAGCAAAGGATATTATTACTAACTTTCAGGCAAAATGTTTTCAATTAATATGGAATGATAAAACAGACAGAGTTAATAAGGAGAGAATAATTTGCAATATTCCAAATGGTGGAATTTAAGTTCCCAGAATAACACATCATATATATGCTCTTAAGCTTTACTGGGTTAAAAAACTTTTGAATTGACAAAATAGTTACGTATTTTTCTCTATGAATCAAATGCCATACCCAGTAACATTTTTTAAATGGATGCACGGTATATTAAAGATTATGTATTATCAAAATTAGCAATACGTTTGAAAGTGATGTTTTTTTTCCGTGGAGTGGATACCTTGGTAAATTTGAGAAGACATGGTACAATGGTACAATGACAATGTAAGAATACGCATGAAGTCAGTATCTTAGGGAATGGTATGAAGTTTTGTCAACTCGGAAGGTAAAGTTGTATCTTTTTTACAGTTCAGAAATATGTATAATATTAAATTCAGCCCACTAATCTTTTATGGAAATGCGTTGAAGGTTTATTTAAACAAACATATATTGAAGAAAGTGCTTTGCCTTTAAGTCAGCCGATTCTACCATATAATATGTCTTAATAAAGTGGGTGTAAAGGGATCAAAACCCTTCTATAACGTATTATTTGAGTTTGTGGCGACTTCAGCTAACATTAAATGGAATAAAATTGGAGGAATATTAACGAAATACCTGTTAGATGTGCAGATAGTACTCACTTACAAATAAAGTCCTTCCTGTTGAAAAATACCTTTTCAAAATGGAATATAAACAGTCGTCAGTGTGTACTAAATGTAAAGAATTGGATTGTGATACCAGTCACTTGTTCTGGTAATGTAAACATGTCAACACATTATGGACTGATATTCAAGTGCACTATCTTTTAATAAAGAAAATGGTGTTTTGGTATTTCCTGCTAAAACAATGCCCTCTATAAAATCCTGTAATCTTGGTCATAAAAGCCCTCATTTTTAAATCGAATTTTAAAAGAAAGACAACTGAGTCTTGAAGTTGTCCAGCAAGAGTTGACAAACTACCATAATATCTCTGAAGCACTAGCATATTCAACCTGTGATGACAATATTATATACGTTTATTAAATTTTTGTCCGTTGTCACCGAATATTTGCTTGCCAGTGCTGTAGCATTCATTTCTTACGCCAAATCAACCTTCCAACGCTACTCTAACAATTGATGTATAACGCATCTATATATGATGCATGATGCATGATGCATGATGTGCTCTAAGGAAAAAATGGAATAATAACAACAAAGAAATATTATTTGGATTAGAGATTCACATCAGATGCCGTATTCAGATTTGCGGTTATTATCATGACTGATAACGCCGCTATAGCTGGAAAATTGCTGGGTCCGGCATAAAACTAAACTCACTCACTCACTCATAACTGATGGCACGGAATGGAGAGAGAACGTCTCGCGTTAATAGAAAGCATGACATCCAACTATGAAAAGTACAGACAGAGCACGTTCGTCCTGAAAGATAGAGTAGGCTCACAATATAACAATCTGCATTTATTCAGCAAATCAGTGAAAATGGGTGAGTCGCAGAACAGTACTATACAATTATAGACTGGTGATGAGGTCAATACCTGTTTTTATGGACCCGCGAAAAGCAATATTGACCGAGGACGAAGTCCTGGACCCGCGAAAAGCAATATTGACCGAGGACGAAGTCCGAGGTCAATATTGCTTTTCGCGGGTACATAAAAACAGGTATTGACCGAATTCACCAGTCTATAATTGTTTTATTATGTAATTACAGAAAATGAACTTCTAAAAACCAAAACATAATCATTCAGTCAAGAAAAGTAATTTTATTTCCACTACAAACCAATAACCTTACGTCAACAATACTGTGACAATACAAAGCTCATTTTACTGGTGTTGGTAGAAATTGTAGTTAATAGTAACATTGCAGCCATGCATTACAGGTCCGGGCATTCGGGTCAAGCAGTTATGTACCATGCTGCTCTGCATCTGCACATTAGGCTTAATTGCAGAGTCAGTAGTTTCATGAACATCAATTGTTTCCAGAAGTCTGTCAAAGTCAACATCATTCAGGAAGTTATTGATATCATCAACAGGCGCGGCAGCATCACAGGTTTTCTCAGCTATGGTTGCTGACATTTTTTCTTGGCTTTCTCATCTCATACATCCTCCCTCTAGCACGGTCTCCGTCATCTTGATGGTTCTTAGTCTGTTCGTCCGTGCACATGTAAACAAACATGTCTCCCTCAGCGTCCGTGGTAACCGCTAGGTCTGTTACCCTTAGTGCTGCCAGGTTCTCTCTCCCTCTCCTTCCAAAGTGAAGCATTATATCCAGGAACACCTGATCGTCAAATATTAGGTCTAATTAATGGATTTATAGAATCATGATTGATCAATATTTATACTCATTAAAATTGTAAATACATTGAAGTGTAGTGCATCAAAAACAGTTTGATTACATAACGATTTTTGTATTTGTCTATTCACCTTGTATTGTAGAAATACGGGACTGTCATCACTGCAAACGTAGTCGTACAGTTTAATCAGATCTGCGTCGGCTATGGGGGCATGATGATTTACTTCGCCGAATCCAGTGCGCTTCAATTCTTTTCCCATCGCCTTGAAAGTCTTGCTTGATGTCTTGAAATCTGCGCCTCGTATTATGTCAATGTCAGGTCTTGTTTTTTCGATGTACCTCTGTATTCCATGTCTGTAGGCCATGAGCGTTGATTTTTTGTATTTTTCTCCTTTTTCGGTCCTTGCTTCTAGGTAAAACTCTGATAAAATAGCGTCAAGATCTTCAGGGGTGAGATTTTCAAATTCGATAGTTTTGCCCTTTTGGCTCAGGTATTCCCTAAAACACGTATCGCCGTTGAAGTGGCCTTCTTTGTGTTTTTGGCTTCAACATTTTCCAAAATAATCTTTTTTTCAGTATCCGAAAGTTCCGCAAAACGAGTTTGTTTACTTTCTGTCATCTCAGCGTTACGAATGAAGCGTAACGGGAATTCCGTCAAGCAAAGCTATCTCATTGGTTGAATCATAGGGAAGTCCTCATCCGGGTCTCTCAAAATCTATTTTTAGTAACTCAAGTCAATACGAATATTGGTCGGACCTGGGTTGGAGTCAATATGCTTTTCTGTCGACGGTCACGTGACCGCCTCTGGACCAATCAAATAGCCAGGAAAATGTGCGTACATAATAATGCCCGATATTCTTCCAATCATGTCCAAATCAGATGTAGATTTAACAAACCAAAACGATATCTTGGAACATGTGAGTAAGATCGGGCTGGGTTCAAACCACTTGAAAATATGTTTTTAACTATAAATGAGCCGTTAGAGTAGTGCGAGCTATACATTCTCGGAAGACAATACACGTCAGTCAGCTCTCCTGAGTGATATTTCGACACCCAGTTCTGTGGTGAGGTTGGGTATAGAAATTTGTGTTGCGTTATCTTCGAATATATATGTGCCAGTACATGAATGTAATATGGTTAGTTAGGAGTCACGGTCGTCCGACCCCTCAGACCGAGACTTAGCCTCCTGCAACGGACCAAGCGAGTACAGACCCTGAGCTACAATCTCAGTAGACAGAATGTGAAACGTACATACTTAGTAGTTAACTATTGTAGGGTTTAGTGACGCCCGACGACAGTTACGACCCCACCACCATCCTCAAACCTCGCTTCCAGCGATAATATCACCGTAACGAGGTCAATCCACAGGATACACCGCGATATCATCACGTGGTGAGTTTCCAGATTCAGGCAGAGATAAACAGCCTCTCTGTGTCAGAAAAACACTATCTGGACTTTTACCTTCAGTCATGAGTTAATCATGAATTATTTTCATTCAGTGCCATCAATTTCAGATGTCAATACATGCACACTCGCGTATCCCTAGCTTCGTTTTGGAAGCAAACGAGGCCAAGGCAATTTGACCTTGATTATGATGCACCTTGATTTATGCATACTTTTCTCTGTCTAGTAGAATGCATACTGCTGACACACATGAATAGAGAATAAATTGTTCTAAAGTAATCACCTGATACAGCCACGGGGACGATCCCAAGTACCACCATGATTATCAAGATGGCCATCTTACACTTCTGTGTCGCGTCCTGGTAGGGGACTGAAGTAGGTCTACAGCCCAGAAATGAAGCGGAACTTGACTTCCTTCGTTTGTCATCACATCCGTGAACGTCATGATATATTGTCGATGACAGTGCAGAAGTGGAGAAGTATTGCCTGTTAACTGGTATGCTTGGACATTATTCTTCCATCTTTAACATAAAAACGGACAGAATCGCCTTCCTCTTGTCACCTTTTGATTAACGGTTCTTTAAGCCATGTTATAATGTTTTGATAGAAAAGCTTCATTAATCCTTGTAGAAGAGTTTGAGAAGATTGTTTTAGCTAAATTCATAAATGACAAATGAGCAGATGTATGCTCATTGATATTGCATCAAATTGTCACATAATATATGAATAAAAGTATGTCTTGTCATTTTGCATTGGATAAATAGGTGAAAAATAAATCAATGTGCAATGAATGATGTGGAAACCTGCTCATAATATGTGCCTGGGGGGGGACTGGGGAAAGAGAAGTCGGGGGAGGGGATAAGTATGTCGTTGTCGTAGCCGTGTTCGGACGTTAGCATTCGGGGAAGATGTAAGCTCAGGTTGTACACTTACCTGGTCCGTCGAGGGTCGTTCAGTCAACGAATGAACGTGCAACAAGCAGTATAACCTTAATGCACAGGTACACATTCAGACAACACAATGCCAGGTTGTTCAGTCAAAGACAATATTCGACCCACAGAAACACCATCAGACTGTTGCAATATCAGTCATAACTTTGAATGAAACATACTTGTGGTAGAATTTGAAGAATCCACTTTTACTCTACAGTCACTATTGGTAACACTGCACACGGCCATGAAGCTCTACCATTGTCAAGGACGGATACGCCTCCTCATCGACGTGGTCAAACGTCGGATGACGGCAGCAGGAATACAGTTCCATTCCTCTCTTAGTTCATGTCCCAGTTCTTGACGGCCATGTGGAATGGGTGTAGGTTCAAGTGATTACATAAGCGCTCAATGGGATTCTCGTCCGGAGAACAGACAGTCCACGGAAGAAAGTGAACGTTGCTTTGCGGCAAGACGTTGATTGTTGCTCTTGCTGCGTTAGGCCTTGCGTTATCACCCTGGAGTATGATCCCCCGTGGCTGAGTTTGCAAGAAATGCAAGACAACTAGAACATGTTGCATGTACCGATGTTCGTTCTGATGCCCATTTATCAGCACCAGTGGAGTTTATACGTCACCACAGATACCGCCCGCACCACCACCGCCGTAAGGACGAACTTCCTTGATGCATGGACGTGGTCTGTGTTCATGGCGACTTCGGTACACACGCTGCCTGCCATTATTACGGTACAGGTTGAAACGGCTTTCACTTGTGAATAGGACTCGTCGCCAATTCCGTAGTTGCCACTTGTAAACTTGTCGTGTTCACTACAGTCGATTACGTCGATATTGAGGGGTCAAGGCCATGTCACGGAAGGATCGGTAGGCCCGAATTAATCCTGCTGCACACAGTCTTCTCGACACTGTACGTCGACTGATACCTTGACCCAGTGCCGTTTCCACTGTCGCCGTTGCTGTCACTAAACAGTTAGGCAGGTGAATCGCCCAGATGTAGTAGTGTTCCTACCCAGAGTTCCATACGACCAGCATAAGACCTCTGCACATGCACTGGAAACAAAGGCTACAGTAACTCACCAGGAGGCTTACACGACGGTCGGTGTACTTGTCGTCATAGTCGCGGCAGGAATATTGTCCTGGAGTTCTGCAGATAAAACCATTTTTCTTACTGTATCTAAGATTCAGTCAGTGAACATGCACACAATAATCTGGTCTGGATCGCCCATTATCTCTTTGTTCCACATGCTCTACAGTGAGTGTTTGTGTTTCACTACATAGACAAAATGTGGACAAGACAAGATTTAAATGATTATTATATAATTGTGACAATACGAGACTAAACTAGTGACAATTAAAAAGCTAATGACATAACTTATTAAGATTCACCCATAGACAGTCGTAATGACTATACATGAACGTGTTGTGTGACAGTGTGGTCTCACACCTTTCTAGTGGGAAGGATATGTAATATCATGTAGGGATCATGTATGTATTCTTGACTCAAACTCCTCAACAGTTGCTGTGAGATATATTATACTCGTTACACTGATGATCTGCAGTGTTATCTCACACTAGCATAAATGTTCTTGGTTTGGATATAGATCATGTACTCACATTGCAGTAAGTAGGCTGCAGTCACCTGTACGTATTGCTGTAGATTAACAGACATACAGGGTAGATGTGCGCAATAGGAATGTACCAATTTAGTGGAATACAAACAGATGTACGTATCACTGTAGATTAACAGACCTACAGGGTAGATTTGTACAATATGAATGCACCAAGTAAGTGGGATACAGACAGATGTACGTATCACTGTAGATTAACAGACCTGCAGGGTATATGTGTACAATGAGAATGCGCCAAGTAAGTGGGATACAGACAGATGTACGTATCACTGTAGATTAACAGACCTGCAGGGCATATGTGTACAATGAGAATGCACCAAGTAAGTGGGATACAGACAGATTACTTATTACTGTATATTAACAGACCTGCAGGGTAGATGTGTACAATATGAATGCACCAACTAAATGGGATACAGACAGACGTGTATCACTGTAGATTAACAAACAGGGAAAAGGTGCACAATACATTAACCGTTAACGTAGTAGTGTAATATCCAGGGGTTATACGAAACTAAATGTTTTCGAATAGATTTAGTAACATTATATACTGAGTCAAAAAAGAAACTTCACATTCTTTCTTCGGGGCACTATAAAAGAACAAGGGATGGTAAGATGACTAAATTTTTATTATTTCATTGTTGAGATCTGTGTGATGTACACTGACAGTGCAAAAATCAGTTCCATTAGTTCCGTTCCCAAAGATGGCTATACAGAATGTCAAGTCACAAGAATAAAAATTCGAAATTTCTCAGTTCACGGATTCACCACTGCCACACACAGTCTCTTCATTGACTGCCTGATGCTTGTGGACCCGTGGTTGTGGATTCCGCGCCATTGCTCTTGCAAGGCAGAGCCAAGTTCTGCAAATTCTGAGGTTGGTTCCTGAGACCACGAAGCCTTCTCCCAAGTGCATCCCAAACGTGCTCTATTGGATTAAGGTCAGGGGACCTCGATGGTCGTTGATGCCAGCGTTTTGAAGGAAATTTCGTGACAACATCGCGGCCGACCATTATCATGCTGGAACTGTAGATCTGGGCCATGAACCGCATCTCAGCAATGGTTTGAGTAGCCGACAGAAATCTGTCACGCTGGTGACGTAGGACAATTCGACGGTCTTCTTCTCGTGACGTCACACATGCACGACCCGACCTTTGGCGATCAGTAAACGACCTCGCAAGTCATACATAGTGCGACAGCTGCATCCCATTGTTCTTGCGACGTCAATAACTGATTTTCCAGCTTGGAACATGCCAACGGCACGTTCACAATGCACATTTGACAATCGTGCCATTTAAAGTACCGTTAGAACTGTGGTTTAAAAGGTTTTTTTTCAATTCTTGAGACCAATGCAAACACGTGCAAATGACGAAAACGCGAAGATCACGTGATCGACTAGACGCGCAAAACCTGATTTGGCACTAACGTCATTTGCACGACGAATAGATGGATTTGAGTGGGTTTTGCTGACGTTTTTCTCGAGTCGAACGATGGGGATCCCATTTCAGGTACGCAGATGTATCATCAGAGAAAACTTATTCATGATTATTTTAAAAATTACATTTTGTGAAGTTTCTTTTTTAACCCAGTATAGTTCCGAGTACAAGAACGGAAGATATCAAGCCCAGCTCCGCATCATGTGTCACCTACTTGATGATATCTCTGCATGAATGATCCCGTCATAAACAGCTCTAAATATTGAAAACTATGCATAGTCATAAACTGGAAGTATTTTTTAAAACACACAAACAATTTACAGTAAATAATCCAATCACAGCTGTCAGATGATCCTGTATGCAATCTAGTGGTTGCTAACTTCGGAATATGAGTTGGTATAGTGTTACGAGAGTGTAGTTTCAGTAAATTGTATTATTGAGTGATAATTACTGTTGGGTCACAGTTAGAGTTTTGAGTGATAGTTATTATGAATCACATTTCGCATCATAAATGTTTAGTGCTATTTGTATTTTCCGCGGCACGCCTTTAAGGTAGCTCTGTAGAGTTACCTCACTTTGAGAATGTTTAGACTGTGGTAAACACGAGCCTGGCCGACACATTTAATGGCCCAAAGTTAATGACGATGGTCGAATTGAGCTCGAATGTTCAAGAATCAGTGACTGTATATTTAAAGGGAGGTTGCTGTGTTGGCACATGTGCAGATAAATGGAGTACATCAATCTGCCTGCCTTTATCAACGCTTGGCCTACATGACCGCTGCCTGACCGCTCGCTGTGTAACATTCAGTATAACTGTTTATCACTCTCAAACGAAGACTTGGCATCGGTGAACCATTACTTTAGACTTGACTCAGTTGCATCGTACATGAAACCTCTATTGTGAATTGTCGTATCTTCCCTTTGTTTGCTCAATACGTATTACTGAATATTTTAGACTTGTCAATATTAAATTTTGCTGGTTCTGAGGGGATTTCTTATACCTTTGAAACGGACAACTTTTAACCTTAACAATAGTATAACCTGTACTTATATCAAGACGAAAATCAAATACTTTCGTTTTGTCATACAGCGAGTAATAAACAGTAATAAACAGGCAAAACATAATAATAATAAGTCACGAATCCATCAATATTTGCATCACATGCTATCAGATTCCACAACTGCTTAAAGGCGCATGAAATGAATGACATCTAGAGTGAATGAGTGAGTCAGTTTATTTTCACGTCACACTCAGCAATATTCCAGCTATATGACGGGAGTCATTTTTGCCTCAGACAAAATATAAGGTCCTTATCAAGTCACGAATCCGTTAACATTTGCACATGCTGTCACATGCTATCAGATTCAGCAACTGTTTAAAGGCGCATTAAATGAATTACATCCAGATTTCGTTCATTTCTACAAATGGAGTGAACGAGTGAGTGAGTGTATTTTCAGCCAACTCAGCAATATTCCAATTATATGACGGGAGTCTGTAAATATTGGAGTGTGGACCAGACAATCCAGTGATCAATAGCATGAACATCGATCTAGGCAGTTGGAGTACGATGACTTGTGTCAATCGCGTCATCGAGCCTGACCACCCGATCCCGTTAGTTCCCTCTTGCGAAAAGCATAGGTTGCTGAAGATCAATTCTAAGCGATATCCCCACGGGTTCTACGAAGGGTAGATTTGGAGATCTTCTGACGTAGACAAGGGCAATACTAAGTGAGATATACAGAGGATACTAAACGGCCTTCCGTGTAATACCATTTTTATTAAACGAGTTAATGATTTGGTATCAAAAGAGCGAAAGCGAGTTTGATACTAAATCTTTAGCGAGTTTAATGAAAATGGTATTTCACGGAAGCGAGTTTAGTATTCTGTTTATTACTTGCCAACATAAACTGACAGAAACTGCGGCGAAAATGCCTACCGTGTGAGGACTCTGAGCTTTCAAGTCAAGCAAGGTCTAGTAAAATCGCGACATCAACTTTAGCATTTTGACGTCACAACTTTGAACCATTTTGACGTCATACGTCAAGCGGTATTACACTAGTGTAATACTGAAGTGAAAATATTACACTGCAGTATCTTCAACGGGCGAGTAATAAATGGTTAAACTTCTTGGGTCTCAGACATGCACATGGACTTTGTTCGTTGTCTTGTTCTCTCATTTCTGCTTAATAATATCAGATGTTAAACATTGTATAAGAAGAAAACAAGTTTACAGCCATTTATTTTGTCTGATCATTTATCGGATAATTTTACTTCTAATTCATAACAAACTACATGCGTAGCATATGTTTCATTGGATGACGTGCGTCTCAAAAATTTTCCCATGTGTTTGGAGAAAGCATGCGTAAGTGATCTGAAACGAATGTCAAATGATCGGTTAGATACACCACCGGAAGTGACGTCAGTACAGATGCCAGCCAGTCGAACGGCCGACTGACTGGAGGTGAATTTGAGAGGAGAGTGCAAGATACTGACACTGTAAGAAGTGCAGCTGTTCCGTGTTGACAGTCTGTTCACCTAAAATGAATCTTCTTTGTACAACATATTCATTTCATCAGATGAAAATTGAAAGCGAGATAATTATTTCTCATATATTACCACGTTCAATTCCGGGTGAGGTGTACAGGGTGTTTTACGGACAGATTTGAATCATCCTGGGTGTTGAATACGTGAAGTCCAAGTTTGAGCTGTTGAATGAAGGTCAGAGTATTGTCAATCTTTACAGTACTGGGGAGAAGAAATACATTGATCATGGGCACATGAGCCCAAACGAACAATTTCATTTCATCTCACTAGGTCGAATTGTATCTTATGCACCTTTTACCTTGTGTAATAATTTACAGCATTAACCTTTTAATATATTACTTTTATTTACATGTCCTATATGTATTTAGAGTCTCGTGGGTCACTGTTGGCCGGAAACTTTCGTGAAGTGTGTGAGACTTTAATGAAAGATTTTTCTCCTTCTTTCTTCTTTATGGTCACATATTTACTTTGAAGTATGTTGGTCGTGACAGTATTTTCTGAGCCGCTGACGTGAGAAAATCTTCCTCTCTCATAAGCATAACAGGTGGCTCACAGTAGTTTGGATAATCCCAATGATGTTCCAGACATTGAAATGTTATCTGTCTACTTCACGCTGCCTCGACTACAAATATGGCTTAGAATGCATCTTCACGTGCCGGAAGTGTGCAACAAGGTCGACGGGAGTTGCATATCAGGCTGTGCAGCTGGCTACAATGGAATTGACTGTAAACAAGGCCTGTACAAACTTCAAGTCGTCAACTGGGGTTTGTTCCACGAAACATGATCAGAATTATATGATGACATACGACCTTTTTTGGTGATATCATCCTGAAATTAAGTCGAAGAAAGTCATCCCAATATCGACGTGTACCTAAATCCATGAATAGTGTACAGACAACGGGTAAAGCAACGCTGACGGCAGAGAAAATAAAATTATGGATATTTGACCGTATTGACTCCCGGTGATTCTTGGCATCTTCACACAGAAAGCAATATTTCAAGTTTGTTTCTTTGAAACTGGCAGACAGTGAATGGGTATCCGGTAGTACGGGATGCTATCATTTAATGTTCCCATATGACTGCTTGGGTTGTATACTTAATAGATGAACAGCAGATTTCGAGAAGACGCAGTTTAATTTATCAGGAACAGTATGTAATTATTCTGTGTTTTGCTATATTGTACATATGAAACTACTGATGTTGCTGTTAGTCCTTCAATGTATCACATCTGATATGATCAGGGGTCTCTGATCCTCAAGTGGCAGCTGATGCTAAAACAACATTTGGATCCTCCATGTTGCAGAGTGCCCAGAAGGACGTTACGGCTTCAGCTGCACGAACACCTGCAGCAGCACTGTCATCACATGGATGGCACGTGCACTTAAGTACCCGGATGGATGGGAGATGGATGTGGGTGAGTTTGGGCACTTTGCTTTACAAGACGAAAATAGTTCTAAGTGAATGTAAACGTGTAAAAAGTATTTTGAATGAACGAATATCAAAAGCGTTTGTTTGAGCATTTTCATTGACAACGCCATGATAAATCAAAACACTTCCATAACTTTCATGATAAATATATAAATAAATAAATATTAAGAATATTAAACATCAGTCAAATAGCTAGATTGTAGTTGGTTCAAACTTGTCTGAAATAGATTCCTGATCAATATTTAAATACAAATAAGCCATGAGAAACGAAACTGACACACCATATCGTAATTGACGCATCTAAATTGTTTAATATCCTAATGTTAACCCCAAGAGATGGTATGGTCAATGTGACTTAATAACATCCTACAGTGTTCTTAACAATGCCATACCTGACATTTGCCTTCTTTTTCGATCCACAGGAGACACACATAATCTATCTCCCCTCATGTTTAAGATACAACGAAGCCAATCACGTTTTCCAAATTGAAAACATATACCCGCCGTCTTTTAACAATGAAACGCCACGATCAAAGCATTTTAACACCGACTCTCGTAGCGATGCAGAATGTCAACAAACGCATACTTTGCATCCATTAGTTTTCAAACTTTTATCAACGATAAACGTGGTCAAGTAAGCGTTGAGGACGTATTGGTGGAGAGTTACGGTTTGATTTACCCATTCTGTGGAACTGTAGCACTCGTCCGTTGGGACAATATACTGATATTTCTCTCAAGATAACATACAAGGTCTAAGATGCTTTATGTAAAACCGTCCTCGTTCGCTAATGCGTTTCTTTTTCCGAAGGGCGTGTCATGTCGTGTACGGTTATAATCAGTCAGGATATGATGACTTTCGGCAAGCTTCCCGACGTATGCATCCTAGTCTGTTGTCTCAGCATGACAAACAGGTTACAGCGTTTACAGCGTTTACAGCGGTTACAGCGGTTACAGCGGCTACAGCGGCAGGCCTACATGAAGGGGATTACACAATGGTCGCTATAATTGCCATCGTAGTCGCGGCAGGAATATTGTCTTGGAGTTCTGCAGGTATTACCCCTCTTCTTGTCTCAAAGGTTCCACTAGTGAACAAATGTACATAACTGTCTGGTCTGGATTGCTTATGTATTGTACTTTCCTGTACAAAGTCTTCACCAGGGTTGTTTCTGTTTCTGAGGAAATAGAAACCAGACAAGGATTTAGTGATTAGTAAATGATCGAGGCAATACGAGGCTATTGAGTGATGATTAAAAAGCCAACTTAATCACAACTTAATCAAATTTACCGGTAGACAGTCGTAGCTATCCAATGAATGTAGATTGAATGATAGAGCGGAATAAACCGCTGTGTGACAGTGTTCTCTCACATGCTATTGGTGTGAGGAGGATTTAATGCGCCATATACAGTCTTGACTCACGCAGTCCTCAACAACTGCTCTGAGATATTTCTGACTCGTTACGCCGATGACCTGCAATTATCTTGATTTTCCTCTCACAGCATGTTATCTCACATCAATTCGTGGACGCATAAACGTTCTTAGGTTTTAAACGAAGATGAGAAATATCTTACGTAGGGACGTGTATGTATGTATGTATGTATGTATGTATGTATGTATGTATGTATGTATGTATGTATGTATGTATGTATGTCTGTATGTGTGTGTGTGTGTGTGTGTGTGTGTGTGTGTGTGTGTGTATGTATGTATGTATGTATGTATCTCTGCATGTCTGTATGTCTGTCTGTATGTCTGTCTGTCTGTCTGTCAGACGGACAGCTCAGCTCTGACAAGTGCCGTGAGTTACAAATACCTGAGGGCAGGAGCAGCTTTGCCTCTTAAGAGACTGATCCCGTCTATGCTTCTGCTGTCAGGTGACATAGAACTCAACCCTGGCCCTGTAGATGGTTTAGAGGAGATGATGAGCACCAATTTGGAACAGATTAAGGCTAGTGAGGTCAGATTAGCTACAGACATCAGATCGATTAAAGATGATATCAACAGCATGAAGATTGACATACAGAAGTTGAGAGATGATATTAATTCCAATAAACAAGAGCAGCATGTGATCAGACTGGATGTTGACGCACTAGATGAACGGGCGCATAATATGGAGAGTTATCTAGAGGAGTTAGATTATAGGATAGAAGACCAGGAACAGCGTAGCAGACGAAACAACCTAGTTCTGTATAATGTACCTGAGGGTGAGGACCGAGAGACTTACACTGACAGTAAGCAGAAAGTGCTGGACATTCTTAATAAAGCCAGGGAAGGTACTGATCTTCCACCCTTAGTCTCCAGGGATATTGAGAGGGCCCACAGATTGTCTGGTAAAAGGGGGGACAAGCCAAGGCCTATTATAGTGAGAATGTGCAATTGGGAGGACAAATGGCGGTCGGTCAAGCTGAGAAGTGAATTGAAAAGTCAAGGAGTGGGGATCGCTAACGACTTGACCACATTCCAACGTCAGGAGCTACAGCGACGGCGTACAGAGAACCCCAACATGCGTTACTACTTTAAAGGTAACAAGCTGATGGAAGTTCCCTTGAACAACACGGCTCACTCGAACAGGGCTACACGACCACGTTCACGCACACGTAACAACGCTTGGGGTGGAAGTAACCAGGGACTCAGCCGGAGACCCAGGTCTGACTCACGTCACGCGGACATGGACGACACCCACTAGGGGTGTGGCCAGGGCCTTGAGTCTCATAAGGAACATTTTACGGCGCATCGGAAACACTCATATGTACAGCCAATTCCTAACACACACATTACTACTACAAATGACCATGATAACCCGACAGACTCAGTGACTTTTTTGTTTTGGAACATTGGTGGAATTATACACAAATTAGGTGACACCGATTTTATTGACTATGTTAAATCATTTGATGTAATTGGCCTGAGTGAAACTTGGAGTGGTGATGTAGAATTACAGAATATCTTCCCTGATCATGATGTGATAGTGAAAACAGCAGACAAATTATCTACTAGTGGGAGACTATCCGGTGGAATGGTAGTGTTAATACGTCGTCAGTTTTGTAGTTATAAGAAATGGATAAAGCTAACAGATAATGCTATCTTCATATTATTTGATCGAGTTCTATTTGGTTTAGACAGAGACATTCTATACTCATGTGTTTACATTCAACCGGAGAGCTCGACCTGGTATGATAAACTATCACCAAACTGTAAAAACGGAGTGCTTCTGTATCAAGAGTCCTTATTAGATATCATTTCTGGTTTACCCGATGTTTATATCCTCAGTGGCGGAGATTTTAATGCCCGAACTAGTACAAACCCAGATTTTGTAGAAGATGACCTTCTAGATTATACAGAAAACCAAAATGCATCAAAGTGGGACTTTTTAACAGACTATTTTAATTTGAACAGAACTTTAAACAACTTTGGTAAATCCTTACTAGATCTTTGTTCTATCATGAATATTCATATTATGAATGGGCGCTGTGGTGGTGATACAGAAGTTGGAGACTTTACTTTTATAGGTAACAACGGGGCAAGTGTAATAGATTACATAATATCATCGTCTGTATTATTTGACCATGTTTGTGACTTTAGCATACAGTCACGTACTGAATCAGATCACCTACCTGTTACCTTATCAGTAAAAGCACAACATGTTAGATCTTTAGATAACACTAAGAGAAATTCAAATAAGGCCTATAGGTTTTATTGGCAACAGGATAAAGTTGAAGTATTTCGAGAAAATCTATTGTCTGAAAACATTCAGTTATTGTTTGACAAGTCAGTCGATTCTGCTTTTACAAATATAGACGATAGCATTAGATATGTCACAGACGCACTGTGTTCCGCAGCGGAAGATATGAAACGTAAAGTTGGTATGATACGTAGAATATCAAACAAATGGTATGATGGAACTTGCGAAAAATTGAAAAGAAAACGGTGTAAATTACTAAACAAGTTTAGAAAGGTAAAAGACAAGGAAACGTTTGAAGATTATTGTCAAGTAAGAAATGAATATAATGCAGTTTGTAAACAAAAAAAGCTTGATTATTATAAGAACAAAAAAGCGGATATAGAAAATAATATAGCAGATTCAAAAAAGTTCTGGAATAAACTTAAGTCTTTGAAGAATCCTACCATATCAAACAACAGTATTGACATGAATGACTGGCATCAGCATTTTAGTGGCCTCTTCAATTTCAGAACTGATCAACAGAAAGGAGTAAATGATAAGGTAGAAACATTAAACGCTTCTGAAACCTCTGACTCTAGTTTTGAAATAACAAAGGATATGTTGGATTCTCCGATCAGTAGAGAAGAAATACTTGATGGTATCAATAACTTAAAATGTAATAAATCGCCTGGGGTTGATGATGTTTTACCTGAGATGATTAAGAGCTCAGCAGATATAATAGCGCCCTACCTGGAACTGTTGTTCAATATCATTCTTGAAAGCGGAACGTATCCATCCAGTTGGTCCATCGGTATTATCGTTCCAATTCATAAACAAGGCAGTGTTGACAATCCAAACAACTATAGAGGAATCACACTTTTAAACATTTTTAGTAAAGTTTTCACTTTTATCATAAATAAAAGACTAATGACGTGGGGGGAAGCAATGAATAAAATCAGTGAGTCTCAGGCTGGATTTAGACAAGGGTATACGACCATAGACAATATGTTTATCCTACATAGTATTATACAACGTTATCTTAATTTCAAGGGTGGTAAATTATATGTTCTTTTTGTTGATTTTGAAAAAGAGTTTGACTCTATCGACAGGAAGAAACTTTGGGATACATTCAGTACTCATGGACTTAGCCCGAAAATGAAAAATCTGTTACACAATATCTATGAAAATGTAAAAGCTTGCGTCAGAAATAATAATTAATTGTCAGATACATTTAACCTAGAGCTTGGAGTGAGGCAAGGTTGTATACTTAGCCCATTCTTATTTTCGTTTTTCATTAATGAACTAGCAACTCAAATTGAAATGAATTGTGAAAATGGAATCCAATTGCATCCAGATAATGTACACGTATTTCTGCTGCTTTTTGCAGATGACATTGTCCTATTCTCGAGCACTGTGGCAGGTTTACAAAAACTAATAATGGAACTAGAGACATATTGTGATGAGTACAAGTTAAAGGTTAACAGGAATAAAACTAAAGTAGTAGTTTTCAAAAGGGGAGGGCGCCTAGCGAAAAATGAGAAATGGCAGTACAGGGGCATAGAACTAGAAACCACCAATTCGTATAAATACTTGGGAATATTTTTTAGTCACTGTCTCTCATGGCTAACACATGCTAAGTACGCAAGTCTGCAAGCTCAGAAGGTCATGATAGGTCTCTATAAGCAACTGAATGTATTTGGAGATTTAAATATAAGTTCGTACTTCAAGATATTTGATGCAAAAATTTACCCTATAATATCACACGGAGCTGAAATTTGGGGGTTAAGTCATCTACCAGATATTGAACGGGTGCAATTACAAGCCTGCAAGAAATTTCTTGGTGTTGAACACAATACAACGAATTTAATGGTTTACGGAGAATGTGGTAGATATCCAATGTCGCTATTTACGAGTATAAAGGTAATTAAATATTGGTTAAAATTATTGAATATGCCCCCGTATCGTTTACCCAAAAAATGCTACAATATGTTGGTACTATTTGATAGAAACGGCCACACTAACTGGGTTACTGCAATTAGAAAATTTCTATTCACAAAAGGCTTTGGATATGTCTGGAACAATCAATATGTCGATTTTAAGAACTTGTTTATTTCAGAATTAACGAGAAGACTAAAAGATATGTATTTGCATGAATGGTTTGAAAACATGTCTCTTTCGAGCAAATGTCTTTACTATAGAATGATTAAATATAATTTAGACCAGGAAATGTATCTGTCAGTTATTAATGTCAAAAAGTTTAGAACGGCGTTAAGTAGATTTAGATGTTCCTCGCACAATTTATATATTGAGAGTGGAAGATTTAGAGTGACTGATAGAGAGAATAGGATTTGCAAGCTTTGTGATCAGTGTGCCATTGAAGATGAATATCATTTTCTTTTAATATGCCCGGTGTATACTCGATTGAGAAATCTTTATATCAACAAATACTACAGTGTGCATGCAAACCAACACAAATTTGTTGCGCTATTGAGGAATAGAAACATAATTATACTTCAAAACCTGGCAATGTTTGTGTATTAAGCAATGAAATTCAGAGCTGAATATATGTTAGAACATAATATTAGTTACATGTAGGTATCCATTTGTCATAACTAATTACATAACATGTGATGCGCTGAATAAGATATGCTATGGCATGTTGTATCTGTATGCTGTACTTACAATGATTTTTATCTAAAGTTTTGAAGTTGATTGCTTGTACTATAGGCCTGTGGCCTTTCAGTATATTTGAATGAAGTTGACATGAGTGTGTGTCTGTGTGTGTGTGCATGTGTGTGCATGTGAAGACCAGTTCTAACACGGATCTTCAAGAGAGAGACAAGCATGGATTAGTGCAGACCGGATCTTCCCTCCAGAACGGTATAATGAACTGTATAATCATGTGCAAGCGTTCTGACTTGTTGATACACGTCATCGTATACCAACTAAGTAGATCGATGCTCATGATGTGTGTGTGTGTGTGTGTGTGTGTGTGTGTGTGTGTGTGTGTGTGTGTGTGTATGTGTATTCTTTCTACGGTATAGAGATGTGCTTGACACAGACATGGTTGCTATGTAAATGTTTTTCTCACGGTGTTGTAGACAAGCCGTGTGTCCGAGACAGCCGGGGAAATTATTGGTTCGGACCGTCCTGCAGGTTCCAGTGCCATTGTTTCGACAAAAGACAATGTGACTCCACAACAGGAAGCTGTTCTTCGCCCTTGTGTCAGAGGGGATACTTTGGCCCCGGCTGCCAGTACCGTACGTTTACCTCTTTAGTTGCCATTTCTCATTCTTGGCTCTAACGTAAGGTGATGAAACCATGACGTAACATGTAACATCAGGAAAATATTTTAGTCTCTAATCAGTCATTAGTCACGTGGCACTTTACATGCATTAAGCATTATTCATTTTCGACCTTTGCCACCTAGTTTTGACACAGATCCCTTTGTTAATTTGACAGGTTTTTATATCGCATGACATGACCCCTGTGGTGCATAGGGTAGACAGTTTGCCTGGAGAGCGAAAGTTTCATTGGTTCGATCAACGCACGCTTTAGCTTCAGAAGGCTGAGAAATCCCCAGTTTAGTGACTTTTGCAGCGTTGTCATTAACGCCGGAAGATTAATTATTTATGCTTCAGTGTTTTGTCATAGTCACGTGACGTGGTGTTCAGAAAGCTGAACAATTCACAGATTAGTGAGTACTACAACTTTGCCATTACCGTAAGGTTAATTATTTATGGTTTACATGTCATCAATACCTGCTGTTCCCGACTGCCAGCAGCGTGTGCCGTGCTTTTATGACACAACGCAGCAATACAGTTGTACACATGTATACTGCATTGTCCAGAACCGAATCTTTAACCTTGAGTCACATGTTACAGCCCCCATTGCCATCAGCCAAGCGAGTTCGTGACATTTGTCCAAACGGGGCTACCAGTATATATGCATTAACGCTCTCAACAAAATGTTTAACCTTGATTCAAATGTTACAGTTTCCATTGCCTTCAACCAAACAACAACACAATCCAGTACTTCGTTTGCATCATCCTCTGCTGTAGACGGTGACACTACCAGCTACTCTTTAACAGAATCCACCCTGGACCCAACATGGAGCGTGGATTTACAACACCCTGCCTGGATCATCTGGGTGGACGTCAATGTGCCAGCGAAGTATGGTAGTGTAGCGCTAATTTCTTCAGGTACACTCACTTTAAGAGTGTACTGCCCAGAGTGAATCGCCATATTAAACATATCCATTTTCCTTAAAGTGTTCAGACCAAACATATCAGCAGTAAACATCAGTGGTAGTGCCGGTTTTTGTTTGCTTATTATTTGTTGTTTTCCTTAACATGCTTTTGTTTCTTTATTTATTGTTTAACGCCGTGCTCGGCAGTTTTTCATATATGGCGGTGGTCTGTAAATAATGAAGTCAGGACCAGTCAATCTAGTGATCAACATCATGAACATCGTATTTGTATACGATGACATGTATCAACAATTCTGCGAGTATCACCACCTGATCCCGTCAGTCGCCTCTTACTACAAGCATGGGTTACTGAAGATCAGTTCTAACACGGATCTTCAAGGCAGTGCGGTGTAATCAATTGTATAATCATGTATGTGTTCCCTGTTTATGTTACAAGATTGTATATCTCCATGGTTACAGGAACGCGGAAGATTGCAATGACAACCACAAATGAAGGCACGGTCATGCCGTGTAACGCCCTGAACACTTGGATCACGTCCACAACGTTGAGAATCACGTGCAAGAACGTCGTGAACGCCACCACTATCACTCTTGTCGGTACAGGCACGACGGAGTCAAGAGTGGCTTTAAGTGAAGTAAACGTTTATGGAGGTAAGCCACAGTGTTATGGGACTGTCCAAACCGCGGGCCGGGCCGAGGCGGAACAAAGATATTATTTCCTAATTACTCCATTATCGACAACCATACCTACTATTAACTAATTCAGCAAACAATCAGTTAAGATTTATCTAAAACACACATAGCATCAAGACACTTGCTTCTCTACGGGACATCTGATATGGAGTCATAGTTGTCTTGATATCAAATTGTTCGTATACATTTTGATTAAAACTATAAATTAGGATGTGTACCTACCGAGATGCGCAGTTTTTGCTTTTGATATACTGCAACCCTTTTGTAGAGGGGTGAAAATGGGTTTAAGGTCGCACTTAAGAATATTTCGCTCAAATGACGACGTCACAAATGAGTGTGTGTGTGTGTGTTTGGCTGCTTCTACGACTCCAGACTTAAGCTGGTTTCATCGATTTACTGAGGTATATGGTATGTGGATGTTAAAGCAAGTAGTAGTAGTAGTAGTAGTAGTAGTAGTAGTAGTAGTAGTAGTAGTAGTAGTAGTAGTAGTAGTAGTAGTAGTCACGGCGAGTCACGAGTGAGAATTTTACACGGCACATGTTTTTGTTTCTTTGTTTTTAAATGTTTCTCTTTCAGGCAGAAACATCGCACTGAGAGGATACACATCACAGTCTTCAGTGTTTGGCATGTATAATTCATCTCTTGCGGTGGACGCCGGCACTTCTGCCAGATTTGAAGATAGATCATGTACTCACACTGCAGTAACATCGTGTTCAGAGACTGGGACAACAGATCCCAACTGGATTGTCCGGCTGGGACAGGACTACCAGATATACAGAGTGGATGTGTACAACAGGAATGCACCAAGTAAGTGGCATACAGACAGATGTACGTATCATTGTAGATTACCAGACATACATGTAAATGTGTACAATGGGAATGCACCAAGTAAGTGGCATACAGACAGATGTACGTATTACTGTATATTATCAGACCTACAGGATAAATGTGTACAATGGGAATGCACTAAATGAGAGGAGACAGACACATGTACATATTACTGTGGATCGACATATAGTCTGGTTCATAATTATTGAGAATTTTTCTTCTTACTTTGAGCTATCATAACACCTCAACTGATTCACTGATACTTAAAGTAATGGTATAAGGGAGGTAATTCATCTTGGCCTACTGAGTATAGCACAATTAGAGTTACCTCCCCTGAATTTGTAGCAGACGTCATTGTCCTCAGCACTGTCAACAATGTCTGCTGAAGATAAAAGAAGGTTGATTTTTGAGTTGTGTAATCAAGGAATTGATGATGTAAATACATTGGCAGAGAGAACAGGAACTCCTCTTTCTACTGTGTATAGGATTAGGAAGAATTTTAAAGAGGGAAAGGATTTTGGGCACCAGAAAGGAGCACGGAGACCCAGAAAATTGGACTTCTCAGATCGCTTCCGGCTGGGAATTTTAGCGTCTAAAAAGCAAAGGGCAAGCATCTCCAACATCAGGTGTGAAATGATAGAAAGGGGATCAACAGTTGTATCAAAATCTACGGTTAGAAGAAATTTGATTGATCTTGGATGGGAGAAAAAGACTGGAATTCCTTCTCCTCTCATGAAACAAGAACATAAAGACAGGCGTGTTGAGTGGTGTTTGGCACATGAAAACTTTGACTGGGAAAATGTGATTTTTACTGATGAAAGCTCAATATGGGTATATCCCAATAATGTGAAAATATGGACAAAGTCTGCGTCAGCACCGTTGTATCGACGACCTAAATACAGCCCAAAGTTTCATGTATGGGGAGGGATATCCTTATTAGGAACGACCCCGCTGTGTGTGTTTGAGGGAAATCTGACAAGTCAACGCTACACTAACATATTAGATAATTTTCTCCTTCCAAGTGCACGTGTTTTATGGAAATGACTGGATTTTGCAGCAAGATAATGATCCTAAACACACCGCAAAACATGCCAAGCAGTGGTTTCAGGAGAAAAATGTGACTGCATTACCATTTCCTGCATATAGTCCTGACTTAAATCCCATTGAGAACATCTGGTCGATGATGAAGGAATGTGTGAGTCAAAAGGGGTTGACAAAAATTGAAGACATGAAGAGAGAAGTGGTCCGATACTGGGACAGCATAACTCACGAGACACTAACCTCTCTGATAGTAAGTATGCCTACCCGTCTTAGACTGTGCCGTGAAGCTCAAGGAGACTTGATAAAATATTAAATTGTTACCTACACAACATGAAAAGGTCAGTTCACTTTCACAATACATTCAATTTTATCTGATTTGTTCTCGTTTAATAATATGAAATACTTTAGCTATTCTCAATAATTTTGAACCATACTGTACATGCAGAATAGACTTGACGTGCAATACGTCAGCAGTTAATATGAATCTATGTTTCCATAGTACGATTATAGTTCGGAGTACAGGAAACAAAACACATCAACCCCAGTTCCGCATCATGTGTCACCTACTTGATGATATGACTGCATGTGTATTCACGTTTAAAAAAACTGCACTAAATTTTAAAAATCCGCAGTTTTAATTTCTGTACTTCAACAAATCTTACACTAAATCATCCAATTACGGCTGTCAGGTGATTCTGTCTGCAAATAAGTGGCTGTTAAACTTCGGAATATGATTTGGTATACCATTGAATACCAGGAAGAAAACCAAATACTTTGGGTTTTTTCATACAACAAGTAATATTACGAAATAGTAGACTGCATATATTTGCCAGGTCCACACCACTTGCATCTAACATTTTTGAGTCAAACAGACAAAATATAAGATCCTTATTAAGTCGCGAAACCATTAACATTTGGATCACATGCTATCAGATTCAGCAACTGCATTAAATGAATCACATGTTGCCTTTGTTCATTTCTACAAATGGAGTGAATGAGTGAGTGAGTATATTTTCACGTCACGCTTAGAAATATTCCAGTTATATGACGGGAGTCTGTAAATCAATCCAGTGCGCCACAGCATGAGCATCGATCTACGTCTTTGGGGTACGATGACTTGTCTCAAACCAGGCCGCGAGCCTGATCAGCCGATCCCGTACGTTCCCTCTTACGGCAAGTATAGGTACTGAACATCAGTTCTATCCCAGATTTTCACGGGTTCTACGAATGGTAGATTTGGAGGATTTTCTGAAAGTCTTTCAAAGACGTAGACAAGGGCAGCACAATATCAGATATATGGTTAACCATCTTGGGTCTCATACATGCTCACAGACTTTGCCCATTGTCTTGTCCACTCATAATGTCAAATGTTGAGCGTTGCAAAAGAAAGAAAACAAGGCTAGTTATCAACCATTGATTTTTCAGCTGATGTGAGACTCAAAGCTTTTCGCATCCGTATGGGGAAAGCAGGCGTTAGTGGTTTGAAACAAGTATACGAAGATCGGTCAGATACACCATCGGAAGTGACGTCAGTACAGATGTCAGCCAGTCGAACTGCCAACAGACTGGAGGTGACCTTGAGAGGAGATTGCAAGATACTGACGCTGTGTGAGGTGCAGGTGTTCGGTGGTGAGAGTTTGTTCATCTAGAATGAATCTTCTTTGTACAACATATTCATTTCATCAGATGAAAGTTGAAAGGGTCAGTATCATTTCTCATATATTACCACTTTCAATTCCGGATATGGCATACGGACAGATTTTTACGGGCAGATTTGAATCGTTCTCAGTGTGGAATACGTGAGGTCCAAGTTTAAGTTCAAAGTACTGTCAATCTTTACGGTACTGGGGAGAAGAAATGCAATGCGTCACGAAATATAACCCCAAATGAGATAATATTATCCACTAGGTCGTATTGTATTGTATGTATCTTTTACCTCTAGTAATAATTTACAGAATTACATGTATATTAATATATTACTTTTACATACAACATGTTGTCCTATATGTATTTGGCCCGTAAAGGTCTCGGGGTAGAATAGGTCTTCAACAACCCATGCTTGCCATAAAAGGCGATTATGCTTGTCGTAAGAGGCGACTAACGGGATCGGGTGGTCAGGCTCGCTCACCTGGTTGACTCATGTCATCGGTTCCCAATTGTGCAGAGTGATGCTCATGCACAATCACTGGATTGTCTGGTCCAGACTCGATTGTTTACAGACCGCCGTCACATAGCTGGAATATTGCTGAGTGCGGCGTAAAACTAAAATCACTAACTCACTGCTATGTGTATTTAGTGTCACGTAGATGAATGTTGGTCCACAACTTTCATGGAATGTGTATGGCTTTAAGAAATAGAGATTCTCACCCAAGTGTCTACTGATATCAAATATATCAACAAGACTTGATCAAGTAACAGATATCCAAGACTTGCCGATGATATGTTTACCTTTATCAACGAGTGTTGATATAATTCATATCAGACGCGAGGATGAGATTCTGTTTATCATCCCAAATCATTCTTCATCAGCTCTCAATGAAAAAATATAGATCTCTGAACACAGTATTGCCGGTAGAATTGCAATGCAGCGATGTCATGGCATTGCGACGTCATCAACGTCATGACGTCATATCATTGTCAGGACATTGTACAAAATCTACTGTCAAAACGATATTTCCTAGGAGATATCGTCTGATTTCACACAAGCGATATCTCCTGTGGAACACATTTTTGGAAGATAAAAACATTTTCTTTTCTTCTTCTTCATAACCACATATTGATTTTGAAGTATGCTTTTGGTCGTGACAATATTTCAATCTCCGCTGACGTTACAAAATTTTACCTTTTACATTCTTATATGCATAACAGGTAGCTTGAAAGATTTTGGACAATCGTAGTGTGTATCCAAACAATGAAATGTTCCCTGTCTACTTCAGACTGTCTCGACTACAAATATGGTTTAGAATGCAACTTCACGTGCCGTTGCCATGATCGAGCGGAAGTGTGCAACAAGACTGACGGAAGTTGCGTGTCAGGCTGCGCAGATGGCTACACTGGAGTTGACTGTACACAAGGTCTGTACAAACTTCCAAGCGCCAATTGAGTTTGCTCCACGAAACATGATCAGAAGAAATATAAGATGACGCAAACACCTTGTCCGATCATTATGAAACGTAGACAAAGGAAGTCAGTATAATATCACTGAGTGTCTAGCTCCATGCACAATGCACAAACAAAGGGTAAAGGTACAGATTTAACATTACAGCCGTCAAGATGTAATGGTCTAGCTTGTCAATAACTCCTGTCGATAACACTACAGGTTCTGCCTTATCTGGATTGTATTTAAGTAACATGTTCGTAGCCCAATCGATTAATGCGCTTTAATGTGCATTCATTGTTATTTGTAATGTTCACATGTTATACCGAGTGATGTGTCATCAGCAAACAATCTTGTTGAGCAATTTAATACATCGGCTATTTCGCACACACAATCATAAGAAAGGGACCCAAAACGGAACCCTGTGGGACTTAGGCTTGTAGCTCGAATGAGATAATGTGCCATTCACAAAAACTGATGTACGTACGCTTATGTAACTAGCACGTCAAGTTAGGAAGTTACTTTTAACACCATCCTTATCCTATTTCAATAGATGCCATGACACGATCGAAAGGTTTAGAATTATCACAAAATAACATATAACACTACCTTGTTCCTCTTTGTCACTTCCATTAATTACTCTATATGACATTTATGGCCGTTATTGGTCACCCCACCCCCCCCACCCCCCCACCCCCCCCCCGCTCACCTCATTCATGTATACTAGTTTGTCATGTCTTGTGAAACCAACTAAAGAAGTTTGAACAGCTAAACTATGCCTTCATCTTCATCAACGTATTCATCTGTCTTCGTCAACGTAATGTTCATCAAATTCATGAGCTAATTCACCACGAGCCGATGACTACAGGCCCGTTGACATTTCTACTGTAATCTATCACTCCACAGTCCATGACTTCAACATCATCGCTGACAATAACTGGAACTCATCAAGTTTTGACACGTTCTGTAGCTCTAGTCGGTTCACTAATAATATTTCGCATATTTGTTTCTATTTAGAATTTTATAGGCAGCATGAGTACTGTTTACATTTATGTCACCAGTAACAATAACTGTACACGATATGTTTGGAGCGGTTTCAATACCGTTGTCACAGGAGATTTCGAGAGGACACAGATTAATTCATCAGGAACATTATGTAATTATTCTCTGTTTTGCTATATTATAAATATCAAAAATATCAATATCTTCAATGTATCACATCTGACATGGACAGTGGTCTCTGATCCTTTTGTGGCTGTTGATGCTAAAACAGCATTTGGATCCTCCATGTTGCAGAGTGCCCAGACGGACGTTACGGCTTCAACTGCACGTACACCTGCAGCAGCAACTGCGTTGACGCTCACTGCCAGCACGTGGATGGCACGTGCACTTGTGCACCCGGATGGATAGGAGATAGATGTACACTGGGTAAGAACTAATATGTCTGAGTTTCAGATCATAGTTTGCTTGTAACAGACACAATCTCGCAAATTTCGGACGGTTTAGTTGCTTTTACACCTGTGAACTATTCATTATCGCTTTCTATTTCCTGTTAGGCTGCGAGCAGGGAACGTATGGATACAGATGTGATACCAAATGTTCCACGTGCAGAGACTCCATCTGTCACACTAGCAACGGCACGTGCATCAACGGATGTGAGCGTGGTTGGACCGGAATTCAGTGTGATACAGGTTTAGATTTCATCTGTCATTAATCAGCACAGGCTCACAAAGCATCAATAATTTAAGATGAATTTCAGTATTAAAGTACGTTTGAATAATGTACAAATGCTACCAAGTTTTGTCAAAATGACACTGTTCTTGGGGTGACAGTACATACAATAAAATTTGTTTTCTGTATTTTGTGTGACCCCGATCCACCAAACGGATCCCGATCCATAAAAAGTTCGTTGCGCCAGACCATTCGCAAATAGACACGACAGGTCGTGACGTTTATATCATTAGGGACTTTGAATGTTTCACTCACTCATATCAGATATAATTCTCCCGGTAGAATGTCCACCTGGCAAATTTGGACAAGACTGTAGAAAGCATTGCAGCGAGAACTGTGTCGGGCGCCTTTGTGATCACGTGGATGGCATGTGCACGTGCACGCTAGGATGGAAGGGAGATAACTGCGATAGACGTAAGTACAACAGAAAGAGCAAAGCCCAGCGCCCTTATTTCATTCATGGAGGCGGTGGGGTAGCCTGTTGGTTAAAGCGTTCGCTCGTCATGCCGAAGACCCGGGTTCGATTCCCCCCCAGAGTACAATGTGTGAAGCCCATTTCTGGTGTCCTCCGCCGTGATATTGCTAGAATATTGCTAAAAGCAGAGTAAATGTAAACGCACTTACTATTTCATTGGTCAGTATTTGTAGCTATTACATCTCAATAACAACAACCTTGATTTAAGGCATATAGCGCAGAATTGTTTTTGCATAGTAACCAATTCTTCATTGGTTTCGCCTTTGTCCTAAACATATTCAAATCTTCCTCTTGGCTGTCAATTAATTTTGTAATGTTTCCACCTGTCAAATCGTGGTATCACTGAAACTTTGTTTATAGATACCTTAAAGCGAAAGGCACAAACACACGCTTTGTCTCACACGGTTGTTGCGATGTACAATGGAAGCTGTCAGAACCGGCATCTGTCCAATCCGGCAAGTTGTCAACACCGACATAAAGTCTCAGCTCCATCCATTGCTTGAAATTTACCGTCAACTCTACAATCCAGCACTTTGTCTAAACCGGATTACTTCTTCAGTCCCAATGATTACCGGTTTAGACAGATTCCAGCGTATATATTTTTTCACGCATTGATAACAATCCAAGAAGAATATACATTGTTCTGTGTCGCCAGAGGATGCTGACGCGCTGCGATCAAGCGTAAATCCCTTAGTGCCAGGCCTTGTTGGATTGGGAATAACGGTTGCGGTAGTAGTCGTTGTGGCAGCAGCTGTCCTCCTGAGTCGTAGACATCGGTGAGTATAAAGTTGTCCACCTTTACGCCATGCTGTGGATTCTCCGCATTTTACGCACATACAATTTTATTTGTTTAAACCTTATTAAGTGTTAAGATACATTATGTAGCCTCATGTTAGAATGTCGAGTTTTGATTGGTCCACGTGACTCTGGGAAAATACCATGTACATCCATCACGATCCGCCAGCGGGAGTATACGACTTTTATACTCCCGCTGCGAAAGTCATATCCTCCCGCTACGCCTCGGTGACGACACGAGAAGTGAGAAAAGCGTGCATCGACAAGCCTTTAGTAACGTGCGGTGCACTGAGGTCAAACGATCAGTTGGTGTCAACATGGCAGCAAGTTGATTCGATGCGTGTTGTTTTGATTTAGTGGAAACATTCAGCTAGATAAATGCGTTATCACATGGTATCGAAGGAAATACGGGGTTTTATCAGTCCCGAGTAAGGTTGTATTCCCCGAGCCCTTACTCGGGACTGATAAAACCCCGTATTTCCCTCGATACGTTGTGATAACTTATAGTATACGTAAATACATTCAAGGACATTTATGTCGAAGTTGAATCGCTATACGTAAGTACTTGGTAAGTTATCCAAGATTTGACACAAATTACAAGTCTATGACTATTTAAGGAACACGCAGGAACCAAATGTTTTACTTCTTTGTTGTTTTGTTGTGTAACGCTACACGCAGCAACATTCTATCTGTATGAAGAAGCCTCTAAACAATCACGGGAGTGGTCAGTGGTCAGTCTTGCGAACCACTTTAGACATTCCGGATACGGTTACAAGCATTAATGTAACCATGTCATGGAACAATGTAATCGCAACATGGATTCTTGACGAACGTTCGACCGTGGACTATCACATGCATTCTCAGGTAGCCGAGTAGCCACATGAAGTTTAAATCACATGCAAGTTCAAAAAAAAAATGATATGTTCAAGGAAAAGAAAGAAACACAATGGAATCACATACCTATGACTCTGCCAAATAGTTCTCAGTATGAACTTGCGCAAACTAATGAGAGTTACTTCATTTTTAATAGTAGTTTCATGTCACGTTGCGTCCAAATCCTACTTTCAGACGACGAAGACAGAGGACCCAGGAGCAGGTTATATATTATGATATCATTGATGATATTCATCCGGGTGTACCCGGAAGTCAAGTTAATCAGAGCGAGTCACGTGAGGATTATGACGTTCTTGACATTACATCACGTGATCCAGACGATGGACTCGGCAAACCCTACACGGACCTGAATGCCATACCGCAACAACGTGGAAGTATGTCACGTAAGGATTATGACGTTCTTGACGTCACATCACGTGATCCAGAAGAAGGAGTTGAAAGAACCTACACGGAACTTACAACCAACACAACGTATGTAAACATTCCGATATCTGGAGGAGAAAAGTCGTGCTAAAACTCTTCATATCTGATTTACACATGTCGGGTTTATAAGTCTTAATAAAAAAGGTGAAACGTTTCTCGGGCGCGTCACTTTTATTTTCGCGCGTGACAGTTTTTTATGGCCATTTAACAAAATAATTTTGACTTGTTCGCGTCCCAATCACACATTTGTCCTCTGTAATAGTAAGCGTCTGTAAGAAAGAGTGTGACTGAATCTACTACTCATTAACACGTGCTAAACCTCCAAAGCTATAGTTTTGAGAAAACAAAATAAAAATGTCTTTTTCCTGCGTCACTGTTTTTCTATAAAAAATATTAAAAGAAGTCATATCTCCGTCCTCACTTTTGAAAAATGTGTGCCCGAGAAACATTTACTCTTTTTTTATGCAGCCTAAGCTGTCGAGTTGATAAAACTGAATAGCTTCAATCCAGTGTAGCCAGAAATACGTACTCCAACTCATTCCATTTAGAACAAAACGTGGACCATGTGAAAATCCCAGTGTCCTTTATTTTGATGATTGTACGTAATCTAGAGAATCTAACGCAACGTTTGAAAACTCTCGGGACAAATGTAAGCGACCTCACGCTTCCTGACTTTTCATGGCCGGGTTTTGAGTGAAGGCTTCATCTGATATGCATGCAAGACCATCTTTATGTGTATGGTTTGCTTTGTAATCCATCTAGAAACGCCGTGGTCAATGGTGCGCCAACATACTGTATCCAGTGTAGGATCCTGTGGTCTCAGGTGGACCAACAAACTGTATCCAATGTAGGATCCTGCGGTCTCAGGTGGACCAACAGATTGTACCCCATGTAGAAATCTAGTGGTCTGTGGTGGATTTCAGATTGTACCTATAAAGAAATCTAGTGGTCAGATCTGGACACAACAAAGAATTCAAAACGTCGTTTAAGTTCGATTACTCATGCATACGTACTGGTGGGAGTTTGCTTTTGTCAGACGAAGTTATATAGATCAATAAATGCTTTCCTCTAAAGCATCGGCAGTATTGGCTTCCAAGGTAGTATACACGTCGTAGACGAATTATGATACATTTTCCGATATTAACTAAAATTATGTGGTCACTCTTTTATATTTTCTGAAAACTTACTTTGAATAGTACGGACTCCACAAAATGTTGCATAGCGAGTTATTATGCTTTCAGTTTGATTAACCTCGTGAATGCAAGAGCTGAATTAGTTAAGTTATATATACTTCTATGGAGACCAAACTTGTCAAGGACAGGGCTACATGTTCGAAACTGTGTATAAGATCATGTTTTTGTTTCACTTTTACTTAATGAGGACTAATTGTGCATTACGCTTCTGCTTTCAAAACACAGTTGTCTCCATTTTGTATCTTCATTTGTCATGTTTCATTTGATGATTTGAGGTTAATACACTATGGCGTCATACAAAAAGAGAGTGAATAAAATAACTAGATCATCTATGCTATAATGGTGGTGTATAATCCCCAAGGAGTTGAGATTGAAAATACGATATGGCGTTGTGTTGGAAATCCAATGATCGGGAAAAAACAAAGCGCCCTTGATATATACACCTGGAAATTAATCAAGCAACACCCCAATTTTTTCTATTGGAGCAACTTTGAAGTGTTCTGACAATCAAAATATGCCGGGTTGATATAGTTTGACACTTTTTTATTCAACAGACGATCTCTGACAAACAACTTAAAGGGAAAAAGTATCAAGACTTTGCTTTATTGCAACGAAATCCAAATTCTTAAAACTGTCTTAAATTCATGAAAAAATGGACACAATTTACTATTCATCCACAGACGTTGTTGTCAGGTGTATTAACACAAATGTCACATGGAAAGAAAGAACAGTCATCTGAGAGTCTGCACACCGACTTTCATCAATATCTAGTGTGTCCTCCCTGCGCACGCACCACCGATTCCAGACGCCTCCTCATTCCTTGGATGAGTCTCCGGATCTGATTCTGGGGGATCCTGTTCCACTCCTCATGCAGGGCAGCCGTCAATTCGTTGAGATTATGGACTGGTGGGTCTCTCTGCCTCACACGACGGCCAATAAAGTCCCACAAATGTTCAATGGGGTTGAGGTCAGGGCTCATGGCAGGCCATGGAATTCTGTCAATTGCATTTTGCCGCAAAAAATCATTTACAGCATGCGCCCTGTGAGGTCTAGCATTGTCGTCCATAAATATGGGTCTCGTTGCCAGAGGATGGTTCTCAAAATGAGGTACCACAGCCCTGTCAAGAACCTCCTGTTGGTAACGAACACCGTTAAGGTTGCCACGGATGGTAATGATATCCAACTTGCAGTTCATGGAAATGCACCCCCATACCATAACGGAACCTCCCCCAAAGGCCACAGTCTCCTGGATGTTCCGTGGAGCCATTGCTGTGTTCCTCTGCCTCCAGACCCGAGTACGACCGTCCACCATGTGCAGCAAGAACCGGCTCTCATCTGAGAAATGGACCTTCCTCCAAGAGGCAATGTTCCAGTGCAAACGGTCATTACACCAGGCCAGTCGGGCTGCCTTATGGGCTGGAGACAGTCTGGGTCGCTTGATTGGCCTCCTTGCCCGGTATCCTGCAGCTTTCAGACGATTCCGAACAGTCCTGTTCGAGATGGGTCTCCCTGGAAGCCACTCCTGTCTCAACCGAGAGCTCGAGTCGAAGGACCTGCGCCGTACAAGTCTCAGTAAAGCTCTGTCCTCCCGGACTGTGGTCTTCCTGGGTCTTCCTGGTCTAGGCAGGTCTTTAACTTCATTAGTGGCCCGGTATTTTTTCAAAAGTTTTGAAATTATGGAATGATGTCGTCCGATTTGAGTCCCGATTTGTCTTAGAGACATACCAGCATTCCTCATGCCGATTATTTGCCAACGAGTGGCCTCTGATAATTTCCTACGTGCCATGACATTGAAATGAATGAAAAACCGAATGCAATCGACAACCTGCGCTTGTAAACACCCCAGGGAAAAAGTGCATTTTTCGAAAGTTGAGGTTAAAGCAATGCACGTGCGCTGTGCAAGCTTCACGCGCGTCATATCAACCCATGAAAAGCTCATGCTGTATGTCAATACATCAAAATTGAATAATCAATCATCAAAATTACTTCGTTAAACTTTGTTAAGTTTTTATGTGTCTTTGAATTTGGTGTTGCTTAATTAATTTCCATATGTATATATCTGGTATGATAAAATGATAATACAATGTACACTATACGTATCATGCCGTGTGGTTTAAGCATGGAATTTGTATATATCTCATTCATATCACTGTATTGTATTTAAACCTCCATGTGAGTGTCAACAACAAAATTCTGCGTTGAAATGGTTTCCTGTACGTTAATATTGCTTCCTCTGTGACCAAATTCATATCCCTTTGTATGCAGATATTGAATCTTTCATGTGCAATCATTTGCTCCTTTGTGTGCTGCAGACATTGATTCGTTTCTAAGTAGATACTGATTTCTTTGTACCCAGACATTGATTCATTTGTACGCAGATATTGGTTCCTTTGTAGGCAGACATTGATCCCTTTGTATGCAGCCACTGATTCCTTTGTATACAGAGACTGATTCCTTTGTATACGGACATTGATTCCTTTGCACGCATAGATTGGCTCATTTGAAAGGACATATTGATTCGTTTGTACCAAGATATCGATTGCTTTGTACACAGACATTGGTTCCTTTATACGCTAAAATTAGTTCATTTGTACGCTCCTCTGTGTTCCTACATTGAATTCTTTCCTTTTTGAGATTCATTCCATTATACCCCTACACTGACTCAGTTGTATGCAAATGATGATCCGTTGTTCATAGACATTGATTCTTTATATGCAGATAATGATGCCTGCATGAAGAGATTGATTCCTTTATGATCCTACATTGATTCCTTTGTACACAGACACTGGTTCCATTCTATGGAGACATTGATTCCTTTATACTCCTACACTGATTCCTTTGTACGCAGATACTGATACCTTTGTACATAGACATTGATTTTTTATATGCAGATAATAATGCCTTTGAACGCGGTTATTGATTCCTTTATGTTACCACATGATTCCTTTGTATGCAGATTTCAGTGTATTCGGATATTGATTCCTTTATTTTCCTGCATTGATTCCTTTGTACACAGACATTGCTTCCATTATATTCAGATATTGATCCCTTTATACTCTTATATTGATTCCTTTGCATGCAGATGTGGGTTCCTGTGTATGCAGACTTTGATTTCTTTGTAAGTAGATACCGATTCCTTTGCATGAAGACATAGCTTCGTTTGTAATCATATGTTAGTTTTGCTCCTTTGTACGCAGATGTGGATACTTTTTAAAGCAGGCGTTGATTCCTTTGTGCACAGACATTGATTCCTTGGTGCATACATATTGATTCCTTTACGTCTCTACATTCCTTGGTAAGTAGATGGTGATTCCATTATATGTAGACATTATTTTTTTAGTATGCAGATTTTGATTCCTTTGTACGCCGATGTTGATCTCTTTGTACACAGATACTGATTCAATTTTACTGTTACACTGATTACGTGAAAGCAAACTTTGATCCCTTGGTACACAGACATATGATCTTTTTTACGTATTCCTTTGTACTCATACATTGATTCCTTTATATGCACATATCGATTCCCTCGTATGCAGATATTCATTCCTTGTGCACTCCTTTATTGATTCCTTTGCATGAACATGTAGATTCTTCTGCATGAAGAGATTGATTCCTTTATGAACCTACATTGATTCCTTTGTACACAGACACTGGTTTCATTCTATGGAGACATTGATTCCTTTATACTCCTACACTGATTCCTTTGTACGCAGATACTGATACCTTTCTACACAGACATTGATTTTTTATATGCAGATAATGATGCCTTTGAACGCGGTTATTGATTCCTGTGCAGATTCCTATGCAGATTTCTGCGTATTCGGATATTGATTCCTTTATGTTCCTGCATTGATTCCTTTGTACACAGACATTGCTTCCATTATATTCAGATATTGATCCCTTTATACTCTTATATTGATTCCTTTGCATGCAGATGTGGGTTCCTGTGTATGCAGACTTTGATTTCTTTGTAAGTATATACCGATTCCTTTGCATGAAGACATAGCTTCGTTTGTAATCATGGTCTGGTCCTGATAGTGTCAACTACTAGGTGGTCTGGTAGTGATAGTGTCAACCACTAGATGGTCTGGTCCTCATCGTGTCAACTACTAGATGGTCTGGTCTTGATAGTGTCAACCACTAGATGGTTTGGTCCTGATAGTGTCAACCACTAGGTGGATTGGTCCTGATAGTGTCAACTACTGGGTGGTCTGGTCCTGATAGTGTCAACAACTAGGTGATCTGGTCTTGATAGTGTCAACCACTAGGTGGTTTGGTCCTGATAGTGTCAACTACTAGATGGATTGGTCCTGATAGTGTCAACCACTGGGTGGTCTGGTCCTGATAGTGTCAACAACTAGGTGGTCTGGTAGTGATAGTGCCAACCACTAGGTGGTCTGGTCCTGTTAGTGTCAACAACTAGGTGATCTGGTCTTGATAGTGTCAACCACTAGGTGGTTTGGTCCTGGTAGTGTCAACCACTAGATGGATTGGTCCTGATAGTGTCAACCACTGTGTGGTCTGGTCCTGATAGTGTCAACAACTAGGTGCTCTGGTAGTGATAGTGTCAACCACTAGATGGATTGGTCCTGATAGTGTCAACTACTGGGTGGTCTGGTCCTAATAGTGTCAACAACTAGGTGGTCTGGTCCTGATAGTGTCAACCACTAGGTGGTCTGGTAGTGATAGTGTCAACCACTAGATGGATTGGTCCTGATAGTGCCAACCACTAGGTGGTTTGGTCCTGATAGTGTCAACCACTAGATGCATTGGTCCTGATAGTGCCAACCACTAGGTGGTCTGGTCCTGATAGTGTCAACAACTAGGTGGTCTGGTAGTGATTGTGTCAACTACTAGATGGTCTGGTCCTGATAGTGTCAGCCACTAGATGGTCTGGTCCTGATAGTGTCAAGCACTAGATGGTCTGGTAGTGATAGTGTCAAGCACTAGCTGGTCTGGTCCTGATCGTGTCAACCACTAGGTGGTCTGGTCTCGATAGCGTCATCCACTAGATGGTCTGGTCCTGATAGTGTCAAGCACTAGATGGTCTGGTAGTGATAGTGTCAAGCACTAGCTGGTCTGGTCCTGATCGTGTCAACCACTAGGTGGTCTGGTCTCGATAGCGTCATCCACTAGATGGATTGGTCCTGCTAGTGTCAACTACTGGATGGTCTGGTCCTGATACTGTCAACAACTAGGTGATCTGGTCTTGATAGTGTCAGCCACTAGATGGATTGGTCCTGATAGTGTCAACTACTGGATGGTCTGGTCCTGATACTGTCAACAACTAGGTGGTCTGGTCCTGATAGTGTCCACAACTAGGTGGTCTGGTAGTGATAGTGTCAACTACTAGATGGTCTGGTCCTGATAGTGTCAACAACTAGGTGGTCTGGTAGTGATAGTGTCAACTACTAGATGGTCTGGTCCTGATAGTGTCAACAACTAGGTGGTCTGGTAGTGATAGTGTCAACTACTAGATGGTCTGGTCCTGATAGTGTCAACAACTAGGTGGTCTGGTAGTGATAGTGTCAACCACTAGATGGTCTGGTCCTGATAGTGTCAACCAGTAGATGGATTGGTCCTGATAATGTCAACCACTAGGTGGTCTGGTCTTGATAGTGTCAGCCACTAGATGGTCTGGTCCTGATTGTGTCAACTACTTGGTGGTCTGGTCCAAACAGTGTCAACAACTAGGTGGTTTGGTCCTGATAGTGTCAACAACTAGATGGATTGGTCCTGATAGTGTCAACCACTGGGTGGTTTGGTCTTGATAGTGTCATCCACTAGGTGGTTTGGTCTTGATAGTGTCAAGCACTAGGTGGTCTGGTCATGATATTGTCAACCACTAGGGAGAAGGCGGGGGAGGGGTGCTGCGCAATACAGACATTGTTAATTCTTCAATGACTGTTTGTGATTTGGATGACTTTATCTTTTATATGTTACTGAGATTTCATATAGCCGTGTCATTCGAAAGAAAATGACGAATGTTTCTAACTGTCCGAAAATTATTTATACGAGGATATTTATTTCAGTTGAAGTGCTTATAACGGACTTGAATAAAATGTATTTAATTGTCTGTCTGAGTTATTATAGCGATGGGTTCCATGCAATTGGAGCGACAAACATGCAAGCCGGAGCACATAATCAACAGAAAGAACAAACCACATGGTTCTACGATTATAGTAAGTAAGTAAGTAAGTGAGTTTAGTTTTACGCCGCTTTTAGCAATATTCCAGCAATATCACGGCGGGGGACACCAGAAAATGGGCTTCACACATTGTACCCATGTGGGGAATCGAACCCGGGTCTTCGGCGTGACGAGCGAACGCTTTAACCACTAGGCTACCCCACCGCCCCCTACGATTATAGTAGTTGTAATTGATTCGGAGGGCGGTAAGCTGACATTTCTGCCGGAGACAGGGACGGGTTTATGATCAACCTTGTCTTGCTCAAACATCGTATTGTCACAGCAAATCCCGAAAATAAACTGGCACGGGCATATGCACACGCAAACGCACATTTAAACACACGTGTATACGTTCTCAAAATATACTTAGTCAAAAAAGAAACTTCACAAAATGTAATTTTTAAAAGTAGTTTTTTCTATGATGATACATCTATGTATCCGAAATGGGATCGCTATCTTTCGGCTCGAGAAAAACGTTAGCAAACCCCACTCAAACCCATCCATTCGTCGTGCAAATGACGTTAGGACCAAATCAGGTTTTGCACGTGCAGTTGATCACGTGATCTTCGCATCGAAGTTTTCTTCATTTGCACGTGTTTGCTTTGGCCTCAGGTATTGAAAAAGACACTTTTAAACCACAGTTCTAACGGTACTTTAAATGCCACGATTGACAAATGTGCAACGTGAACGTGCCGTTGGCATGTTGAAAGCGGGAAGCCTAAGGTCGGGTCGTCCACGTGTGACGTCACGAGCAGGAGACCGTCAAATCGTCCTACGTCACCTACGTGACAGATTTCTACCGGCTACACGAACCACGGCTGAGATGTTTAGAAGTCGACAGTCCTCACAGACCATTCGAAATCGGTTGCGGGCTGCCATATCGTGGGCCAATATTGACGCCGTTTCATCAACGTCAATGTCTGCTGTGGGCCCAATGTCACCCCCGATGGACCCTGAGAGACTGGCATCGAATCGTCTTTAGCGACGAATCCAGGTTTACCTTCAGATTCGCGGACATGAGTCTGGAGACGAGGTCATGAACGGTATGCCGTTGTGTTGTGTACAGGACGTCGACAGATTCGGGGCCGGAAGTTGCATGATGTGGGGTGCTTTCTGCGGGATCAACCGTTCCCGACTTCTGGTCATCCGTGCAAGGCCTACAGCTGTTGCTTACCGCGACCAGGTGCTCGTCCCCGGTCTACAGCTCCAGCATAATGCTCGGCCGAATATTGCGATGTTGACACGAACGTTCGTTCAAAACGCTGGAATCAACGTCATGGACTGGCCATCGAGGTCCCCTGACCTTAAACCAATGGGGCACGTTTGGGATGCACTTGGGAGAAGGTTTCGTGGTCTTAGGAACCAACCTCAGGAACGTGGCGTTGCCTTGCAAGAGCAATGGCGCAGAATCCCCAAACACGTGTTCACAAGCATCAGGCAGTTGATGAGGAGACAGTTTGGGGCTGTGGTGAGTGCGCGCGGCGGCCATACACAATATTGAACTGAGAAATTTCGAATTTTTATTCTTGTGACTTGACATTCTGTATACCCATGTTTTGGAACGGCGGTATATCCTAATGGAACTGACTGTGGCACTATCAGTGTATCGAGTACATCACACAGCTCTCAGCAATGAAATAATAATAATTTAACCATTTTGAGATTATTGTCACGGTTAGAAGGAAAATGGGTATATTTTGGAGTATTGTCTTATTCTTTCATCGAGACAAAACGTTACGGAGTACATTCTTCTTCCTCCCTTAAAAGACCACTAAACTCAATTTTTTTGTTAACCCTTTTTATCACTGCACATGAAAGACTTTTGGTTAGTCATAAACGAAACACCTTTTTTCAAAAAAAAAACAAAAAAAAAAACAAAACAAAAAAACAACAAAACTTGTGCTTAATTAATACCAAGCGCTTAAAAGTTGCTAAAAAGCCGTCTGCATCTCTCTCGCCCGCAAACGAAACCGCAGACAGGTTACGTAACTCTGTCTCCAGAGCCCTACAATGACGTCATAGAAGGAACGATTTCCCGTTAAATGTATAAAAAATGTGTAGGACGCTCGTCATTTTGCTGATGTCACCAAAGACATGCCGAATTGTTGTGTTGCCGTCAATTGCTCCTTGGGGTCGGGTGATGGTGTCACTATGCACAGATTTCCACCAGACTCCGTAGTTTGTGCTTAAATTGGTTGTTAGTGTGTACGAAGTGAGCTTTGTGGAAGCCTGTGATATATACTAAATCGAATGGTTCGCCCCCAACCACACTTCCAGGATAAAAAATGGAGTTCAAGTTTCATCGAGTTTATAAAATAAAGACTGCTCACTACATATTGCTGACCAAAAGGATTTCGCATGGATATATCGCTTTCTTCGAGGTTGTGGTCGAAGTGACAATATTATTGTAAGTAATATTATATTGAGGTCCCATTTGGCATTTGTTTTGTCTGGATCGATCAAAGGATTAACCGATAAGACGATTACACAATTCTGTATTCAGCAACGCTTCGTGGTACAGGAAGACAGCAATTCGGACTTTAAGTGCATTTCACTCAATCAACGACAATGATGTCAAATTAGCCAATGGCTGCCATGGTAAACATCACGTGATCACGTCGCGTATGAACTTAGTTGTCACCGGTTCTAAGTGGCATATGCGTTTATTTACGTGCAGTCGTACTTCTTCATTTTATATTGGAGGTAACACTTTTTATCTTTCTTGCACATTTTGTCTGATTTATATTATATATATCAAATTTCACGAGATACATTTTTTGCATCTGTGGAAGAGTTTAGGTGTGAAAACCCACATGATATATGTGTGGGCTTGCACACTGGAGTCACCTTCGACTCCCGAATGGTACTTACGCTATCACCAAAAACAAAATAGTTCTTGACAAATACATTTACCTTCAACCCATGTCCAACCGGAATCTGACAACAATAAACATGTTCGGTCTCAAGCAACTTTCACCAAACGTTTGGCTTCCCCTGCATGCAGATTAGGGACTGCACATTGTATTACTGGTACACTGTTATGACCGCTTTGAACGATTGCACAATTATTTTTCTGAGAACCGCTTGAATATGCAACATAGATTTTGAATTTCTGTTATCAGAACGATATCATGCATGCTTAGGGACTTATATTAGAAGATAGCATTGACTTAGTGTCACTCACTGTCAAACATTTAATTGACTTCCCAGTATCTATCCCAATACGTATGGCAAAACGGATACCTGAATCGTACTAAATTGCAGTACAGTTTATTTGCCATTACACAGACCTAATGAAGGTAGTATGTTGGAATTGAACGTATGCAATTCCGTTATCAGTACCAAGGCCATGCGGTCACTTTATGACGCCACATAATTTTACAAAAAGCATGAAAAGTTAAATGCGTTGTTTTGAGATGATAAATGGGACATAACTTAACTCAATCATCTTTTGGCTCACCTATAACTGATTGTCTTTTGATGTTCAGTGAAATTATGCAAAGGGTCTTGTATTTTTAACATGCCTTGATTTCTGATGAAGAATTACGTGAAGTATGTCATAATTGACAAGCGTCTTTCGCTGGTGTTATTTCAATTGGAATCAGGTGTTTATGAGTTACAGAAACGGGTTTAAAGATGTCAAACTCCTTGATTTCCGATACAAACTTTTACATGGTATTATTTATATAATAAATGAACTATTAAAAATTAAAGTTGGCAATCCTGTTTGCTGGTTTTGAACTGAATGAGAGAATTTGACATGTTTATTGGGAATGAAGTGAAACGATCTATATTACCAACTTAACAATGCACCCAGACTCTCTATTCAGTATTTGATTTTAACGCCGTGTGTCGAAACTCAGTTTCCTCGAATTCTGACTTACGAACTCCCAAAAGTATTAATTGGTGTGTCACGGTGTACCCTCCCAACAAATAAAAACATGAACGATCTTTGGTATATCGTCTCGGTATCTTCAACGTCAAAACACGAGGCATTTTAAGTCTCAAAAAGGGAAAATCCCTCTAGTAGTATAAGTCAGTCAATTACGAATCAGCAATTGGTAAATCATTTCATGTCTCTACTTGGTGGAGGTCAGTGCTGTTCTTTCGGCACAGATGAAGATCATGATACGTTTATTTCAAGTCAGCGAACAGAAGGACTTGATGATCCTATTACTGAGAAAGAAGTTCTACACCACATCGTTCATGCTGCAAACAATAAGTCTCCAGGGTCAGATGGTGTTGCCGCTGATTTTTTAAAGGCTTCTAGGCATCTTGTGCAATGTTTTTACTCATCTTTTATTAATATTTTTTACTCTAGCAATTTTCCTGCTTGTTCGGGTAAGATCATCATTTGTCCTATATATAAGTCGGGTTGTAGAGATATTACAGATACTTACAGAGGCGTTTTCCTTATAGATTCTACTTGTGAGGTTTTAATGTCTGTACTTAACCGTCGCCTTCAGTGGTGGTGTGAAGACCATAATACTATAAGTGAATCGCAAGCTGGTTTTAGAGATGATTATTTTACAATTGATCTTATATTTTCTCTGCAGTCTTTAGTTCAAAAATGTGTTGGTGAAAAGGGGGTAAATTTTATTGTTTATGGATTTACCAAAGCTTTTGAAACCTTAATGCATATTGTACTTATAAACGCACACGCAGAAGTTGGTATAAGGGGTAAATGTCTAACGTTCTTAACATCTAAAGTAAATTTAAGGAAGACAAAGAGCATTGTGTTTAGAAATGGTGGTCCTCTGCGCTGTTATGAGAAATTGTTTTATAAAATGAAATGTCATCGATACTGTGACCTATTACAAATACTTAAATATTTTGTTCATTAGTAAATTAGCTTGGACTAAAGCTAAATCTTGTCTGGTGCCACAAGCAAAAAAAGCATTTGTTCTCTGTTACAAAACTTTGAAAGGAGATTTAGAAATATGACCTGTACAGATCTTTTCAAGATATGTGACAGCATTATAGCACCCATTTTTGAAATTGGGGGCAATTGTAGTACAATTAAAGCTGTGCATATTTGTAAATATATGTTACACGGTGGCAAGTCCACGTGTAACAATATGGCCTTTGGTGAATGGGTTAAAATACCCTTAAAGTTTACTTACACATCTAATGCAGTAAAATGTAGGTGTAGACTCTTAAACATGCCTGATTATAGATTAATAAAACAGTCTTATATGTTGTTATCGTTAGACAATGTAGGTCTCATTTCATGGGCATCTGAAATCAAGAATGTTCTTTTCCAAGTTGGTTTTGCTTGGATGCGTCAGAAGATTGGTAATCAAAACGTCTTTATGAAACTATTTAAATAACGATTATCTGACAATTTATTCTAGTCATGGCAATCATCTTTACAAAACAATAAGTGTACTTATAAACATTTAAAATCTCTGCTAACAGCTGAGAAATACATGGTATGGAATGAGCTTCCTCGGTATTTAAAATCATATATGCTAGATTCAGATGTTGCAGTTTTAGACTATCCGTGGAAAGGGACAGATATTCTGATATTAACTATAATAAAAGGTACTGTCTATATTGTAAACTTAATGTTATTTTATTAATTAAAGATGAAT